>NW_014543420.1:86094-104471 GCF_000741045.1 Vigna radiata var. radiata | reverse complement strand
TTTCTCTCCGTTATGTTCGTGTCATCCATCTTAGCTAACTCATTCATTTCTCTTCTAATCATGACTACATTTTCCTCTCAAAATGCTATTATTTTCTCGTGGTTGCTATGGGGAATGCATGCACACATTCTTACGTGTACAAACACATTATTATATTGGATTGGTAAATCAATAACAGCAAATTCACATTTTTGGGTGGTTAGGTGTGAACTCATAATTAAGCCATATGTTGAAATGTTTCAAATGCCAAAGTAATTTTGCAACCCCAAAGTAGCTTTAAAAAATTATATGTATTTTCTTTTTCCAGGCAAAAGTTCAATTCATTAAAACAATTGCGTAAAGTAACTTTGCAACGCCAAAGTAACTTTGAACTGACAAAGGAAGGAACCACTGATGTTACAAATTTACTTTTAAAAAACATCTTAATCCGATTATTAAATACCCCAATCACTATAAATATACAGTTTCTCTGCATTATGATCAAACCATTCACTTATAATCATTTCTCTTAAGCATTTTTTCGTGGTTTCTATGAGTACATCTCCTTCTCAAAATGCAATCACTTTTTTGTGGTTGCTATGGGGAATCATGTTCAACACTGCCTTGTGCAGCTTTGACACTCGTTGCAACCAACAAGACATGAATGCTCTCTTAAACTTCAAGCAAAGAGTTACAGATCTCTCAGGTGTCCTTTCCTCATGGACCACTCAACTAGATTGTTGTCATTGGAAAGGAGTCATTTGTAGCAACATCACTAGTAGAGTTACTGGAATCTCTCTCCCATGCTCTACAACTCCTCCAATTTACAGGGACGAGGAAGATAAATCACATTGCCTTACAGGTTTCATTCACCTCTCCTTGTTGTTAGTGGAGTTGGAATTTTTAGAATACTTGAATTTGAGAAACAATGACTTCTTAGCATTACAATTTGATTATGATCATCTGCATAATCATAATTGTCACAATCTATCTATAGCTACCTCTTCTCATAGTCAGTGTGTCAACTCTTCAACTCTTCGTCATCTTGATTTAGAACGTAACAGGAATCTTGTTATCAATAACCTTAAATGGCTTCCCTACATATCCACCTTGGAATATCTTAACCTCTGCACTGTTGATCTTAGCGAGAAAACTAATTGGCTTCAATTAGTGACTAAGCTTTCATCACTTTCAGTCCTTGCTATGTGTGATTGTCAGCTTAAAGACTTGAGTTTGTCTCTCCAGTATGCTAATTTTAATGCTCTCCAAGTTCTTGATCTTTCTGGCAATGAATTCAAGTCAGAGTTACCTAAGTGGCTATTCAATCTTAGTTCCACTATCCATAGTTTATACCTTAGCTACAATTCTTTAATGGGACATCTACCTAAAGATTTGTTAAATCTTCGAGAACTAGAAGACCTGGTTATGGATGACAATAACTTTGATGGACCCATTCCAGATTGGTTAGGTCATTTCAAACATTTAAAAGCTCTTATTCTTAGAGCAAACATGTTTTCTGGATCTATTCCTACAAATTTGGGAAATCTATCAACCTTGATTACCTTGGATGTTGGCTTTAATACATTGACAGGAGTTGTCTCTGAGAGAAATTTAGCCAAATTGTCAAAATTAAAGTCATTGTATATATATATTCATATTCCACGTTAACCTTTGATTTTGACTCGGATTGGATTCCACCTTTTCAACTTGAGGAATTAGCACTTAAGTTTTCAAATCCCGACCTTCCTGTGTGGTTGTATACAGAACGATCTATTGAAGGTTTAATTATATTCGAATCATCATTTGAGGCTCCACACAAATTTTGGAATTTGGTATCATCAGTGTTTGAACTCTTATTAAGAGACAACTCGATAGTAGCAAACATGTCAAATGTGTTGTTGAACTCTACAGTCATTGATCTATCATCAAATGGTTTGAAAGGTTGCTTGCCTCAATTATCAAAACAGGTGACCATTGTCTCGTTATCAAATAATTCATTATCAGGAGAATTGTCTCCCCTCTTATGTGGTCATAATGTGTCGAATGGGAAAAACAATTTGTTGTATTTGGACATATCATTGAATAATCTATCTGGAGGGCTTACAAATTGTTGGAAGAATTGGAAATCGTTGATTGCTATTCACTTGGGAAGCAATAATCTATCAGGGAGTTTGTTGTGCTATTTTCTTAAACAGAAAATTGAGATATGCTTTCTTTAAGTTTCTTTATGACTTGAAAGATCAAATTCATATTATAGTGGTGACAAACATTAATCGCTTCAGTTAAGGTCAAATAAGTTACATAACTATACTGGTGAGTAGATCTTTTTTTTTTTTTTGAATAATTTTTTTTTTAATTTATCTTTAAATAGTTTGTTCTTTACCATTACTAAAATATACTTTACTTCATTTATTTTTCAATTATTGATTATTCTTTATATATTTTTAAATTATAGTAATATTTATATCTAACTTATTTGAAAACATATATTAGTGAGTAGATCAATTTGCTTTGTTTTAGTTCAATCTATTTTTTATTGTAGGAAAAGTGAGTGAGTAGTTCAATTTATTTTATTTATCAAAATCGGGGTCGATGAAAAACAATTGTAGGAAAAGTGAAAATATATCAGAATAATGGAAAGAAGAAATAACAGTTTAAGATGTTTTATAGTGTATTAAAATTTTTAAATTGCTAACTTATATGATAATGAAGCCTTTACTTCTAATTTAGTTAATCTTATAAAATTCTTTCCTTATTATATCTTAGGTATTTTTCATTCATAAAAAAGGGAAGGAAGTCATGAAGCTTAGGAGAAGAGAAGATGGTGGTGAAGTTCTAACAAGCAATGTCAGCAGTGATGAGCTTAATATTTAAATTTGGTTATTATTAATAGTTGGTGTATTTTGTTTTATCTTTTTAAGTTACAGTGATGCTTTTCAACTTTATCCTTTGTTTTTCGTTTGTTCTGGAATATGTTATAGAAGCGTGTTGATCTTTGTAGCATTTAAGTGAAAGTATATTTTCTATGTTTTATACATCATTCATATTAGCTTTTCTTAATATCAAAGCACTAAATATAGGTGGCAGTTTCAATAATTTTTAAAAACAGTTAATAATATGATCATCATTCACGAAATACATTATTTGATGAAACAATGCCTCACACTCCATTAATTTTCCCTTCCTTAGTGGAATACACGTGTCGTGTCCCTCCCTCCAGTTTCCCCATGCAAGTGGAAGACATGTTGCCAGTAGCATTAATTTTCCCGTCTTCGGTGAACGTGTGGCAGTAGAGGGAATGAGAGTTTCTAGATAGTGGAAGACATGTGGCAAGCAGGGAGTGGACCGAGCGTCCATTTTGGAGGCATATTTAAAGTTCATTTTTGAAAACTGATGCCACTTTCTGCATGCAAACCACTTCGTCTTCAACCTTCAGAAACACCATTTCTCCTTCTTCTCTCTAGAATCCACCATCCTCTCTCTAGATTTCTGACCTCTTCCTGTCCTCTGACCACCTCACTCCTTTTAGATTAAATTTTCTCGGCGTCAAGTCCTTCCAATTGCACCGATCAGAATCTGGTTTGGAGCAATTTGGACTCTTGAAACCTTAGGAGTGACTACTTAAAGACATAGAAGCTTAGCTGGAGTTTTAGAGGTAAGGGAAGCTTATAAATTTAATTATGATAATTTTTGTATGCATGATATTATGAGTATATGTTTGTTGAATGTATAAGTTTTTTCCAAGGGGTCGTTACAGATGACTTCTTGGATGTTTTCCCAAATACATGATGTATTTTATTAACTTTTTCAAGAATTTGAAGGTCAGTGAGTGGATTTGGTGCTTCGTCCCTCTCTTGATATCCATTGAATTTTTTTTTAACCTTCGATATGGATGATTACGTTTTAGAAATCTCCGATGACGCATATACATCGTCTTTCTTCCGTGTTTCAATTGATGAGCTGTAGTGTTTTCTTCACAGATAGGACATGCTTTATGACCCTTAACACTGTATCCTGACAAATTACCATAAGCTGGAAAGTTATTAATGGTGCAAAATAAAATTGCACGTATCACAAAAGTTTCATAAGCGAATGCATCAAATATTTCAACCCCATCAACCCACAAAATCTTCAAGTTTTCAACTAGTGGGCTTAGATAAACATTTATGTCATTTCCAAGTTGCTTTGGACCAGATGTCATCATAGACAAATTCATGTACTTTCTCTTCATGCACAATGCAGGAGATAAGTTGTAAATTATCAATATAACTGGTCAACAATTGTGATTGGTACTCAGATTACCAAATGGGTTCATTCCATCAGTGGCTAAACCAAGCCTAAGATTTATACACTCTTTACCAAATTGGGGGAATTATTGATCAATATTTTTCCATTCCTTTGATTCAGCTGGATGACGAAGAAACCCATCAATTTTTTTCTCATCTGCATGCCATCTAAGGTTTTTAGCATCTTTGAGATTCGCAAACAAACGCTTAAGTTTGGGCAATATTGGAAGGTACAAAACTACTTTCAAAGTAGATCCATTTTTTTCTATCTGACCATTATCTTACTATATTTTTTTGACTTGTATCGTGATAACCCACATTTTGGACACTTTGTCAAAAATTCAAACCCTTTACTATATAAAATGCAGTCATTGGGACTAGCATGTATCCTTTTATACACCATACCCATTGGACAAAGAATTTTCTTCGCATCATAATTACGAGTGGGTAGTGTATTTCCATCTGACAACATTTCATTCAACAACGTCAACAATTATGTAAAACTCTTATCAGTCCATCCATTGTTCGCCTTCAAATTCATGAGCCTTAACACTGTTGACAAACGTGTGAACTTAGTTGAACCGACATACAAAGGTGTTTTCGCACCAGTCGACATCGTCTCATACACATGAGCTTTGGCAAAATTTTCTGCGCCAACATCGCGGATCATGTCCTCTAATTTGTCTTCATCCAATTGATCTTCTTCCACAGTGGAATCAATAACATTTTTAGTTTGGGAGTCAGTCGGAAAGTGCATTTCTTCACCGTGCCATATCCATGTTGTATAGCATCTTAGGAAACCATCACATATAAGATGTTCTCTAATTTGGGTTGCGTTCAACTTTCTCCCATTCAAACAGTTCACACAAGGACATCTAATTTGGTTCTGTATGCTACAAGCATATACCAGATCAGTTGAGGAGGAAATTGGATGATAAGGGAGAGCCTTTGATTTTGGTAGGCTACAATTCTACTAGAGGTTACAAGCTGTATGATCCTACATCAGGGACAACATGTATCAGCAGGGATGTGATTGTAGATGAGAATGAAGCTTGGAAGTGGAAAACAACTGGGCAGGAAACATCAATCATCATTCTGGAAGATGCAATTGCTGCAGTTGAAATAGAGAAAGGTGGGGCAGATGACAGAAGCAGGAGATCATCTAGAGTCACACAATTACCAGCACATTTGAGGGACTATGATTTGTCCTATGAGGCTACTCTAACAGTAGATGGACAGTTTGTGCATTATGCTCTAATTGTAGAGGCTGAACCGGTTGAGTTTGTAGAAGCAGTTAAGGATAAGAGATGGCATAAGGCCATGTAGGAGGAGATTGACTCTATCGAAAAGAATCAAACCTAGGAATTGGTGGAGTTACCTTCTGGAAAGAAACCCATAACATTAAAGTGGGTCTATAAGTTAGAAATAAACCCACAAGGTGTTGTTGTGAGATATAAGGCACGACTGGTTGCTAAGGGAATTCTACAGAAGGCTGGAGTTGATTATGGAGAGGTGTTTACCCCTATAGCAAGAGTTAAGACTATCAGATTAGTGGTGTCTCTAGCCACTAAATTTTGCTGGTCTTTACACCAACTTGATGTGAAGTCAGCCTTCCTAAATGGAAGACTAGAGGAGGAGGTTTATGTTATACAGCCTCTGGGCTTTGAAGTTGAAGGGCAGCTTGAGAAGGTATATAGGCTGAGAAAAGCTCTCCATGGGCTTAAACAACCACCAAGGGCCTGGAACCAGAGGATTGATGGGTTCATGGGCAGTATTGGCTTTGAGAAGTGCGTCTCAGAACATGGGTTATATGTGCAGTGCTGCCAACACAATGGCAGAGCAGAAAAACTGATTGTGTGTCTGAATGTGGATGATTTACTAGTCACGGGGAGCAGTGAAGAATTGATCTCAGGCTTCAAGACACAAATGTTGAGGGAGTTTGAGATGAGTGATCTTGGGAGACTCAGCTACTTCCTTAGGATAGAATTTACTGAGACTGAGTGTGGAATAGTGATGCATCAGTCCAGGTATGTGTTAAATTTGCTGGAGAAGTTTGAGATGTCAGATTGTAATGCAGCGAATACCCTAACAGAAGTAGGGCTGAGACTTGAGAAAGAACCAGAGGAGGAAGTTGTTGATCCAACAACTTACAGAAGAATGGTGGGAAGTTTGAGGTATCTTTGCAATACCAGACCTGACCTGAGTTATAGTGTTGGGGTGATCAGTAGGTACATGGAGTGTCCTAGAGTGTCACATTTGAATGTTGTGAAACAAATATTGAGATACTTGCAGGGTACACACTTTTATGGTATTTTGCTAAAGAAAGGAAAGATTGGAGAAGAAGTGCAAATCACTTCTTACTTAGATGGAGATTGGTGTGGTGATAACGCTGACAGGAAGAGCACTACTGGGTATATTTTTTTCTTGGGTGGATCTCCTATTTCCTGGAGTCTAGAAAGGAATTTGTGGTTGTTTTGTCATCGTATAAGGTAGAATACATAGTTGCCTGTGAAGCTACGTGTCAAGCAGTTTGGCTGGAATTCTTGTTAGAAGGGTTGAAGGTGGAGTTGGCTGGAAGAGTGAGGCTACTTGTTGACAACAAGTCTGCCATAGATCTTGCTAAGCATCCTGCATCTCATGGAAGGAGCAAACACATTGAGACTAGGTTCCACTATATCAGGGAACAGGTCAATAGCGGAAGACTGGAGGTGGTACACTGCAGATCTAAAGACCAGCTAGCAGATATACTCACCAAGGCTCTTAAAGGTGAACGCTTTCTGACTTTCAGAAAACAGATTGAGATGGTGCGAGCTTAGATCATTGAAGATCGCAATAGGAGGAGGTCGAAAACCTAGGGTTTTCACTAGAGAAAGGGAGATCGGTCTAGGAGGAGTTTTCTCCGATTTTAATCGGTGAAAAGTGCGAGTGTGCTCGAAAGGAGGTGTTTTTATTGATTTTAATCAATGGAAAAAGCTCAAAATCGATGGAGTTTTTGCCGATTCAATCGGTGAAAAAGAGGATTTTTTTAGAAAATCGTATGTTTTTCATGTTTTATTTAGGAGGAATGTTAGAAGTAAACAAAACAGTTTCGTTTCCGTTCATTTCAAACATATAAATAACATATAAATACTGTAATACACACATTCTGCATAATAATGAAAATCATAAGTTGTAAGTGAGTCGTGAGTGTGTGTGAGAGAACCCTAGTTGAATCGTGTTTCCACTTTCTTCTCTCTAGAAACTTGTAAACAGAGTGTGTGTTTTCTCTCTCTTGCCAGCGCGTTAGGTTTATTAAAACATTTAAACCTGTACGTTTTTTCTAAAATGCCCCACATCTAATAGCAGCAAATTTGTAAATACGTAAACACTAACTACTGTTTACCGAATTAATTTAATAATATATATATATATATATATATATATAATATAGGATTAAGTGAAATTTGGGGGTGTAGGAAAAAAATATATGTCAGGAAGAAGTCCCTTCTCAATTTGTTGTATGTGAAAGTAATATTTATATACAATAGACTTAAGAATATTACTCCCTCTACCACCACAACATCCTCCTTACACCTCCTCACATTCTTTTATTTCCAAAACTATCCGGTTAAAACTTTTTTATTTTTACCATAAATTTTAAATTTATTTTCCAAACCCTAATTTTACCTCATTCATATTTATTGAGCGCAGTAGTTGCACCCCCAGCCCTCATCTCATCTCATTCTCACGGATTCTCTCTTTTTCTCAAATTCCGTTTGAGTTCCTTTTTTTCTTTCTCTTTCTTTATTTTTCGTTGATTGTTCTCTTCTCCACCTTTTGGGTTTCAATCGTTGCTATTGCAGATCTGAAAATTTGGAAAAGATGAGAAGTCTCCATCCTGAAATTGTATCTGCAGTGTTTGGTGGTGATTATAAATCACCAGTGAATGGCCATTCCCAATCTGAAAAAAGAAGTGAACGAACTCTCGTTGATGATTCCTTAATGATTAAGGGTCAATTAGTAAATAATGATCTTTCTAGCTCCTAATGGAAGACAGACTTAAGTATGGTTGCAGATCTAACTCTTGCCAACAAACCTGAAAGTGATGCAGCTTCTTCAAACGAGAAACGTGCATTATCGAAGAACCAGGAGCCTAACGACCTATTTGTAGTTCTACAACGTGATTCTAGATTAGATTCCACTGAGGGCTCTCGAACAATGGACTATGAAGTTGACTTTTCCTTACCAGAAAATGATAGAAGATCCTCCTTTGACCATTCTCATGACAAGTTGAATGAAAACCTTCCTGCTAGTCCTGAGAAAACAGTGTGACTAAAAGCAAAACTTTTGGAAAAAGAAGTTCAGAAAAGGATGAGAAGTCAAAAGCCTTGCGCAGTTCCGATGGAAAGGGTAAGCCTGAAATCCTTTCTAGGGCCAGAAAGCCATTTCTCCCTAGTAGGCCTATTGTTCAGAAGAGCAAAAAGGAACATGTATGGTGATTTTTCAATTGTCCAGTAGCATTGTTATATTTTGAAGATGCTTCGTACATGTACTTTTCAAATAGCAGGTATTTATCTTAACAGTTAATATGATGGTAAAAAGGAAGATGAGATCAGGAAGAGGATGGAAGAATTACGGAATGAACGTCAGAGGAGAATTGCTGAAAGAACTGCATCCTCTGGTCTTGTTCAAGGAGAAATGAATGTTAGACATCCATTTTAATTTAAAAGAACATCTGCTTTATATTGTTGACATCTGCTGACAGATACTCACGTCCGTTTAACCCTAAAAATTAAATTTTATTAAAGGATAAAACAGGAACGGAAATGTGCTTAAAGCAGTCTGTGGTAGTATAAGAAGCAATGCTCTAGATTTAAACAAGGGAGAGGAGCCCATTCAATACACTTTCTTTCGTCAATATTTCGTAAATAAAGCAAAATCTTCATTTTAATACAAGAACCTAGGTTCGCATTGTTTCATCAAATATTTTATTTGGTGAATGATGATCATATTATTAACTGTTTTAAAAAATTATTGAAACCCACCTATATTTAGTGCTTTGATATTAAGAAAAGCTAATATGAATGATGTATAAAACATAGAACATATACTTTCACTTAAATGCTACAAAGATTAACAAGCTTATATGACATAATCCAGAACAAACAAAAAACGAAGGATAAAGTTGATAACCATCACTGTAACTTAGCAACTATTAATAATAACCAAATTTAAATATTAAGCTCATCACTGCTGACATTGCTTGTAAGGACTACATCACCATCTTCTCTTCTCCTAAGCTTCATGACTCCTTCCCTTTTTGATGAATGAAAAATACCTAAGATATAATAATGAAATAATTTTATAAGAATAACTAAATTAATAGGAAAGGCTTCGTTATCATATAAGTTAGCAACTTAAAAATTGTGATACACCATAAAACATATTAAATTGATATTTCTTCTTTCCAATATTCTAATATATTTTAACTTTGCTTACAATTGTTTTTCATCAACCCAATTTTGATAAATAAAAAATAGATTGAACTAAAATAAAGCAAATTTATGTACTCACTCACTCTACTTTAACCACTTAAAAGATAATAGCATTTGAAAAAAAAAATTAAAGCTAAGATCACGCTAGCTATGACATATGTGAGTTGAGAAACCTAATATATGGTTTTCATTCTAAACTCTTCACTTATATTAATATAGGTTTTCAAATAAGTTAGATATAAATATTACTATAATTTAAAAATATATAAGGAATAATCAATAATTAAAAAAAAATGAAGAACTAAAGTATATTTTAGTAATGGTAAAGAACAAATTATTTAAAGATAAATTAAAATAAAGTTTGTATAAAAAAGAAAAGATTTACTCACCAGGATTGTTATGTAACTTATTTCACCTTAACTGAAGCTACTAATGTTTGTCACCACCATGATATGAAGTTGATCTTTCAAGTCATAAAGAAACTTGAAGAAAGCATGCCTGAACTTTTTGTTTAAGAAAATAGCACAACAAACTCCCAAAAAGCTAGTGACAAATCCGGATTCCATTCCTATATAAAACCATGGCAAAAATTCAGATTGATTTCCGTCGTCGTCTACAAACTGTGTGTCTTTATGTTTATCACTCTGAAAGCAAATTTTTGCAAGTGGGGGCCCACAAAGATCATGATTGCCCATGTAACTAAGTGCAGTGAATCCCTGAAGTTGTGTGCCTGATGGTATTTTGCCTGTCAAATTGTTGAATGACAAGTTCAAGTAACCCAAAAAGGACAATCTGGATAAGCTCTCAGGAATTTCTCCCCCAAGTTGGTTTATTGAAAAATCAAGGGACTCCAAGTTTTTCATGTTTCCTATCTCCTTTGGTATTTCTCCTGATAATTTGTTGTTGGATAAATTCAAGGAAAACAATCCAATGAGACTAAACATTTCTGGCGGTATTGTTCCGGACAAATTGTTACTTGACATATCAATTAAGGTCATAAAGTGCAGGTTGCTATCATATTTTAATACTTGACCTTTAGTAACCAATTCAAGACTGTCGTCATTGATTAAGTAACGACCAGGAGATGATGAAGGAAATTCAAAAGAAAGCTTGTTACGTGAAACATTGTTGAAAAGTAGGGTTTTGATATTACCAAGACAAGTAGGTATATGGCCGGAGATAGTGTTTTGTGCAACATCCAACACAATGAGGGAAGACATTTCACATATTTGTGGTGAGATTTTACCACTAAAATCATTGGACCTTAATTGAAGAGCCATTACACCATGAGATATCCAAAGTGGTATGTTTCCTGATAATTGGTTATTGCGAACGTTAAAGACCAACAGAGAGCGACAATTTTGCAATGAAAGAGGAATCTCACCATGTAGTTTATTTTCATGCAAATGGAGTGAGGTGAGATTAAATAACAAGCCTAGTGATGGAGGTACCTTTCCTGATAGACTATTGCCTCCCAAGTGAATAGCAACCAAAGATTTCCAATTCTTCCAACAATTCGTAAGTCCTCCAGATAGATTATTCAATGATATGTCCAAATACAACAAATTGTTTTTCCCATTCAACACATTATGACCACATAAGAGGGGAGACAATTCTCCTGATAACAAATTATTTGATAACGAGACAAAAACCACTTTTGTTGATAATTGAGGTAAGCAACCTTTCAAACCATTCGATGATAGATCAATGTATGTAGAGTTCAACAACACATTTGACATGTTCGTAACTATCGAGTTGTCTTGTAATACGAGTTCATTCACTGATGATACCAAATTCCAAAATTTGTGTGGAGCCTCAAATGATGACTCAAATATAACTAAAAATTCAATAGATCGTTGTGTATACAACCACGCAGGAAGGCCGGGATTTGAAAACTTAAGTGCTAATTCCTCAAGTTGAAAAGGTGGAATCCAATCCGAGTCAAAATCAAAGATTAACGTGGAATATGAGTATATATACAGTTCCTTTAGTTTTGACAATTTGGCAAAATTTCTCTCAGACACAACTCCTGTCAATGGATTTGAGGCAATATCTAACTCAATCAAGGTTGATAGATTTCCCAAATTTGTAGGAATAGATCCAGAAAACGTGTTTGCTTCAAGAACAAGAGTTTTTAAATGTTCGAATTCACTTAACCAATCTGGAATGGGTCCATCAAAATTATTGTTTCTTATAATCAGGTCTTCCAGTTCTCGAAGATTTAACAAATCCTTAGGTAAATGTCCTATTAAAGAACATGAGCTAAGGTATAAACTATGGATAGTGGAACTAAGATTGAATAGCCACTTAGGTAACTCTGACTTGAATTCATTGTCAGAAAGGTTAAGAACCTGGAGGGCAGTAAAGTTGGCATACTGGAGAGACAAACTCATGTCTTTAAGCTGACAATTACCCATACTAAGGAATGAAAGGGATGGAAGAATAGTCACTAATGGAAGCCAATTAGTTTCTTTGCTAAGATCATTACCACGGAGGTTGAGATATTCTAAAGAGGAGACGTAGGGAAGCCATTTAAGGCTATTGATGACAAGATTCCAGTTACGTGATAAATCAAGATGACGAAGAGTTGAAGAGTTGACACACTGACTATGAGAAGAAGTAGGTATAGATAGATTATGACAATTATGATTATGCAGATAATCAAATTGTAATGCTAAGAAGTCATTGTTTCCCAAATCCAAGTATTCTAAAAATTCCAATTCCACTAACAACAAGGAGAGGTTAATGGAACCTGTAAGGCAATGTGATTTATCTTCTCCGTCAGTGTAAATTGAAGGAGTTGTAGAACATGGGAGAGTGATTCCAGTGACTCTACTAGTGATGTTGCTACAAATGACACCTTTCCAATGACAACAATCTAGTTGAGTGGTCCATGAGAAAAGGACAGCTGAGGGATATGTAATTCCTTGCTTGAAGTTTAAGAGAGCATGCATATCTTGTTGGTTGCAACGAGTGTCAAAGCGGCACAAGCCAGTGTTGAACATGATTCCCCATAGAAACCACGAAAATATAATTGTATTTTGAGAGGGAGATGTACTCATGATAATAAGAGAAATGATTATAAGAGAAAGGCTTCATCATAATGGAGAACGACTATATATTTATAGTGATTGGGGTATTTAATAATCGGATTAAGATGTTTTTTAAAAGTAAATTTGTAACACCAGTGGTTCCTTCCTTTGTCACTTCAAGGTTACTTTGGCGTTGCAAAGTTACTTTACACAATTGTTTTAATGAATTAAATTTTTGTTTCGAAAAAATAAAACATATAATTTTTCAAAGCTACTTTGTCACTTCAAAGCTACTTTGGCGTTGGCATTTGAAACATTCCATCATGGCTTATGAGTTCATACCTAACTACCCAAAAATGTGAAATTACTGTTATTGATTTACCAATCCAATATAAGAATGTGTTTGTACACGTAAAAATGTGTGCATGCATTTATGCGTACTGTACGTATGGGTAGTTAGGTATTTGAAAAAATTATTTGAAATATTTTTTTAAAAGTTTTTTATTTCATTTTTTTAATTTTCTTATTTAAATAAATTATTTTCCTTCCAAAAAAATTTAAATTCAAAAAATAAATAAAATATCTTTTCAACATGCATTCCAACACAATTAGAGATGACAAAATATTCACGTTCATTACAGTATATATGTATAAAATACGGATAATAACTATATGTTTTAAACGGGTCACCGCAAGTAATGGGTAACAAATGTGTTTTATCAAATTAAATAGATCAATTTGTTTTATTTAACTAATCTTATTTTTTATTTATCAATATTACGTCAATGAGAAGCAATTATAAAATAAAGCGTATTATGAAAAGATTAAAAAAAATATCAATTTAAGGATTTTAAAGTTCTTTTTTAAGATTGTGTGATTCATTATTTTTTATTTTAAATTAAAATACGCAGAAATGAAGTATATGTTTTACGGATAAAAAACAAACATTTTTTTTTTCTATTGTAATATTATTCTTTTTTAATTTTTAAATATATATATATAAGGAGTTTTGCTAACATGAGTAAACTCTTTTTCAGTTAGTACATTTTAGCAAAGTATACCGAAGTTTAGTAGATAAAAATACCTTCATATATTATGGATTCTAAGTTTTAAGATTAAGAGTATTTGAATAATTTTCATTCTTAAAACTAACAAAATAAGAAACTCCTAAACCCTTAGTCACCCTTCTCTCGTTCCTCAATCCTTCCAACTCTTTCTCTTTCATCTCTCTCACTCTAATATTCTCTCTATCATTCCTACAGTAGTTCCAACTGAAAAAAAATCAAAAACACTCATCTAACCCTAATCCACCTTTCTCATTATCCAATTTGTTTCTCTCTCATCTTCATCCTCTCTCTCACCTACATACAATAACCCGCGACACCGCAATTATTCAAGTCTCGAATACTCTTATTGTAAGAAGATATTCATGAAGAATTGTTTTAAAATTAAAGTTTTTGTAATTTAATAGATTGATGTATAGGATGTGGTTTATCTTTGATTCTATGTATTGCTTGTGTTGCGTTAAAATTAATTTTTAAATTAGAAAACCTCATTTTATATTTTATACTGAAGATAACCAATTATCAAATTATAATAATCGATTATCGGTAATTAATTGTGACTTGTCATAATTTATTATCAGAAACGTGAATTTTTAAACAAATTTTTTACCGTTAAACATTCATTAAATATTTACTTTCCCGATTAGTTTTGACTTAAGTATTTAGAGATTTTGTAAACGTATAAATCTTACATTTAAAAAATATTGAAAAGTTGTACTAAAGTAGATGAGAAACTTAATGAATATATATAGCTACGTGGAAAGTTTTATTTAATTTTGTAATAAAAGTAGAGGAGTTATTGATATCTTGACATCCTCCACAAACTTCCTTTAGAAAGAAAATTATATCTAAATTGTAGTGTCTTCTCTTTTTTCCACACCTACTTCCCTTTTGTTATTTTAAATCTTACACAAACTTTCCTTTTTCAAAAGTAAATATCACTTTCTTCTTTTTTCCAAATAAATCTAATTAAATTCATTTTCTTTATTATTATTTTCATATAAAATCTTCCACAAACTTTCTTTCTTGAAAAGTAAATATAACTTTCCTCTTTTTTCCAAATTAATCTAATTAAACTCATTTTCTTTTATTATTATTTTCATATCTCGTTGATAAATAAATCTTCCACAAACTTTCCTTCTTCAAAAGTAAATATCACTTTCTTCTTTTTGCCAAATAAATCTAATTAAATTTACTTTCTTTATTATTATTTTCATATCTCGCGGACAAACAAATAATTAATTCTGAGTATTACACGGATTTGAAATGGACGGAAATCTGTGAACGAAAACTTTAACATCATCTTATCTCTTTTCATGACAATTGATAAAAATGCTCCAATATATTATTGTTACATTCTTCGGTGAGATGTTGATGCGATTCAATAATAAGATAGATATGAAATAAATGAAAAGTAAATTCTTCATAATAAAATCAAATAATAGAAAAAATTAAAATATATTAGCTTTATACCTTTCAAAATAAGCTTAAAATCAAAATAAAACTATTCTTTTATGAGTGAGAACAATTTCTCACTACTGTTGATAGTGTTTTCGACGACAGTCAAATAAGACTACTAAAAACCACTTTTAATCATTGTTATACTAAACATCTTTTAAAAGTTGAAGGAACCAATCATGGTTGAAAATTGTATTCAAAAGTTCACGATACAACGATAATTTTAACTACTAAAATTGTTAAAAATTTAAAAAAAAAAATGACAGGTCATTATAATAGTTGTAAAATGTCAAACCAAAGAAATAAGTAAAAAACAAAACATAGAGAGTATAGTCAGAAAAACAAAGACAATTCTTTCCGGAACTATCGTTGTAAGTCTATTTATGACGATGATTCTAGTATGAACTATCGTTAATAGTGATTTTTCTTTTTAAAAGAAACTAATTGTATCTGAAATATGTATATTTCACAATTGTGAAAAAAAAAATCAAAAATATATTCATTTTACAACTTCAAACAGTTTTAATAGATATATTAAAAAATATAGTTTAATATAGTCTACTAAGTCTAATTTAGAATAGTCTAAAATATTATCTATTAGACATATTCAAACAATTGTAATTAATTTTGCTAGTTTAATATTATAATTATTATTTATAGTAAGATATTCACTTTAGGTAAGTATTTTTTTAATAAAATTATTTGATATTACAACATAGGTCAACGATCCATATTAATCTTATAAATACTAATATTCATAGAAAATACTTAATCATTCTAATAACTATATCGATACTCACTACTTTCATGGATCTTAAAACTCTTTTATTGACTTAGCATCAAAAAATCTTTTATAAGTGAATCTTTCCTCGCATTCCAACCTTCAAGAGTATACGTCAGGGACTTTAAAGCTGCTCAAATAATGTCCATGTCCAAAAAACCTCATTCAACACCCCTGGTAAGAACATTTACACTCACTATGGGGTCTCAGTAAAAAATTTCCCCAACCTCATCTATCCATGGTCACCACCTAAAGTCAAGCGTAACTCACGAGATTGAATCCAACCCAGTTTGATAACCCTCTAATATCAACGTTTTGTTTTACTTCTAACATCAATCAACATCTTTCGTTATGTCGATGGTATTTTTACAAACGTTTTTTTACTAGTGAAGAGTTTAAAGAAAGAATACTAAAATATAATGCCATGGGACTGAGTAGAGAAATTGAAAGAGTCATTCCTATTTTGACATAATGTATTTATAGAATTGGATTGAAATGTACCAAAGTTATAAAACATAAATAATATATTGAATATGTTTACAGTGTACATAAATAACTATGACTAGACTATGTAAAGCATTATTTATATATATATATATATATATATATATATATATATATATATATATATATATATATGGGTTTGTTAACGCGGGTACGCTGTTTATATATATATAGGAGTTTGTTAAGACGCGTACGCTATTTTTTCACATAGTACATTTTAGCAATGTATACCGGGTTTTAGTAGACAAAAATACTCTTATATATCATGGATTCTAAGTTTTAAGGTTAAGGATATTTTAATAATTTTCATTCTCAAAACTAAAAAAAAAAAAGAAACCTCTCAAATCTAAAACTAAAAAAAAAAGGAAACCTCTCAAATCTTTACTCACATCTCTAGTTCCTCTGAATCCTTTCTACCTCATGTCTCTCAGTTTAACTTTTTCTCTGTCATACATATTATAGTCCAATTTGAAAAAAATGGAGAAAAAACAAAACAAAACACAACGCATAAATTTCCTAAAAATGAAATACCAAAATGTCATTCATTTTTTTTTTCATTATTTACTAGCACAATAGTGACTATACCTTTTTTTTGTTATACGTTATTACATAACATTTAATAATAATAACGATTTTTAATTTATTATAAACTAGTTTTAGTTCTTAGAGAAATTATTTTATTTTCTTTTTCTTATTTTCTTCTCCTTAAAAAAGGTGTTTATAGAAAAGTTCATGCAAACAAGTCTAAGGTTAAAAAACAACAAATACATAAGTTGTTCTTTGAAATATCTCGATATAATGTTACAGGAAAAGGAGTATTGTAAAATTATTCATTGTATCTTAATATGTTTATTTATTATTATTAATTTTGTATTACATGAAAGTACTTATTTCAATTTCATGTAAACTACTCACACTAAATAATAAAAAAAAAAAAACGAACGTCGTTCAATGCAGTTATCGTAGCCAGAAATGCACCCTTCATATACTGACTAGAACAATCCATCTAGAGTGGCACAAGTGATGTTTTGCTGCTTCCAATAAGAAGAAGATTTTACTATGTGTGTTTAACTATGCATAAACTTTATATCAATTTTTTTTTTAATTTTAATATTTATCATTAAAAAAAAGTCATGTATACACATCATTAAATAGACTCAATGTATACTATGATAAAAATATAATGAAATGTGGATTAGATGTGCAAATGATGCTTGTAAATTTTGTGAATGTTTTATTTACCGTGACTTAATTTAAAAATTAAATTTAATAATAATAAGAAGGAAAAATATATAACACAACCCTCAAGTCAAAAATCAACATCAACATCAACATCATTGATTATTTTGTTATTTGAGAGAGATGAAAGAGAAATGGTTGAGAGGAATAAGAGAGGTGAGTAAGGGTTTGGGGGGTTTCTTTTTTCTTTTTGTTTTGAGAATGAGAGAAAAGGTTGGAGTGAGGGAGATGAAAGAGAAAAGGTTGAGAAAAGGTTGAGAGGAATGAGAGGGGTGAGTAAAGGTTTGGGTTTCTTTTTTTTTTAGTTTTGAGAATGAAAATTATTAAAATACCCTTAACTTTAAAACTTAGAGTCAAAGGATATGTTTTCCTACTAAAACCCGATACATATTGCTAAAATATACCAACGGAAAAAACAGTGTACACGCGTTAAAAAACCCCATACATACATACATATATATATATATATATATATATGTATACATATGTATATATATACATATATGTATACATATCTATATGTATATATATGTATATATATACATATATGTATACATATA
>NW_014543420.1:83813-84933 GCF_000741045.1 Vigna radiata var. radiata | reverse complement strand
ATATATATATATATATATATATATATTCCTAAAACTCATTCTCTCTTGGTGTGTTTATTTTTTTCTCTCAATAATAAAAGATATTCAATCTTATTATTTATCTTTTATAATAATCAACCTTTATCAATGATAAACTAATAATCAATGATAAACAATGATATTCACAACGTCTTTCCAAATTCGATTTCGTGAGGACACATTTTGTCAAGTAATATGTTACAATCGGTTTCTCTAGTCAAGTCGTTGCAATGCTAATAAACTTTACCTTATTGTTTAACACAAAATTTCATATCTTAACCTAATATTACGGGATGTGAAACTTTTGTATAGACTTCAATTACTATAAATAGAGTTTCTCTCCATTATATTCAAGTCATCCATCGTCCTCTTCGTTTCTTTTGAAAATCATGAGTAAACTTCTCTCTCAAAATCCAATCATTTTTGTATGGGTGCTCTGCGGAATCATGTTCAACGCTGCCTTTTGCAGCTTCAATATGCGTTGCAACCAACAAGACTTGCATGCTCTCTTCAACTTCAAGCAAGGGGTGGTAGATCCATCAAGTGTCCTTTCTTCATGGTCCACTAAACTAGATTGTTGTTAGGGGTGGGCAAATCGAACTGAACTGTACTGCTGAACTCTAAAACAGTTCAGACAAACTGAACTGTTTTTTGTTTTATCAAACTGAATTGAACTATACTGAATTGTACTAAATTACAGTACGAACTGAACTAAACTATTAATTGAATTGTAAACTACAGTAAGTGAGCTATTAACTGAACTGTAAACTGTGCTAACTGAACTAAACTATTAACTGAATTGTAAATTACACTAACTGAACTATTAACTAAATTGTAAACTACACTAATTTTAACTAAACTACAATATAAACTGAAACTGAACTAGTAACTATACTGAATTGTGCTAATTTTTAAACTAAATAGTATAACAATACATGTTCTTTTTAATTGAAATTTATTTTAATATTTATTTTATTTTATTCATAATTATCTAAAAATTGATTTTTAATTATTTAATATTATTATTTTCTATTTTATTTATATTTCTTTTATTATTAAAAATTATTTTATTAATAAATATATATATATATATATATATATA
>NW_014543420.1:75773-83543 GCF_000741045.1 Vigna radiata var. radiata | reverse complement strand
ATATATATATATATATATATATTTTATTTATTTATTTATTTATATATATAACTTAAAAAATATAAAAATATAAATTACATTTTTTTATTTTTATTGATAAAAATATAAATTTTGTGATAAAAATGTTGTTTTAAAAAATTAATTATTATTTTTTTATGTGAACATTTATTAATATTTTATTATTAAATAAACTTTTCTTGACAAGATGAAACTGTTACTAAAATTAGAGAAGATGTAAGAGTAGATACAGTTCTCACAGTTAACTGAACTGTAACTGTTATCAGTTCAGTTTTTAAAAACTAAACCATAAGATAGTACAATATAGTATAGTTCACTGCAGTATAATACAAATCAATTATTTTTACCCAACCCTAATTGTTGTCATTGGGAAGAGTCATCTGTAGCAACATCACTAGTAGAGTCACTGGAATCTCTCTCCCATGTTCTAGAATTCCTCCAATTTACATGGACAAAGAAGATAAATCACATTGTCTTACATGTTCCATTAACCTCTCCTTGTTGTTAGTGGAGTTGGAATTTTTAGAATACTTGAATTTGAGAAACAATGACTTCTTAGCATTAGAATTTGATTATCTGAATAATCATAATTGTCATAATCTATCTATACCTACTTCATCTCATAGTCAGTGTGTCAACTCTTCAACTCTTCGTCATCTTGATTTATCACTTAACTGGAATCTTGCCATCAATAATCTTAAATGGCTTCCCTACATTTTCACCTTGGAATATCTTAATCTCTGCAGTGTTGATCTTAGCGAGGAAACTAATTGGCTTCAATTAGTGACTGAGGTTTCATCACTTTCACTCCTTGCTATGCGTGGTTGTCAGCTTAAAGACTTAAGTTTGTCTCTCCGGTATGCTAATTTTACTGCCCTCCAGGTTCTTGACCTTTCTGGAAATGCATTCAATTCAGAGTTACCTAATTGGCTATTCAATCTTAGTTTCACTATCTATACTTTAGACTTTAGCTCAAGTTCTTTAGTAGGGCATCTACCTAAGGATTTGTTAAATCTTCGAGAACTGGAATTCCTGAACATGGAAGACGATAACTTTGATGGACCCATTCCAGATTGGTTAGGTCATTTCAAACAATTAGAAACTCTTATTCTTGGAGTAAACAACTTTTCAGGATCTACTCCCACAAATTTGGGAAACCTATCAACCTTGATTAACTTGGTTGTTGGCTCAAATCCATTGACTGGAGTTGTATCTGAAAGAAATTTTGTCAAATTGTCAAAATTAAAGTTCCTGAACATATACTCTTATGTCGGGTTAATCTTTGATTTTGACTCAGATTGGATTCCACCATTTCAACTTGAGGAATTAGCAATCGGGTTTTCAAATCCCAACCTTCCTGCGTGGTTTTATACACAACGATCACTTGAAAGATTAACTATATATGATTCGGCATTTGAGGCTCCAGACAAATTTTGGCAATTTGTATCATCAGTGATTGAACTCGACTTAGAAGACAATTTAGACGGAGACATGTCAAATGTGTTGTTGAACTCTACAATCATTGATCTATCATCAAATGGTTTGAAAGGTTGCTTGCCTCAATTATCACCAAACGTGGTTATTGTCTCATTATCAAATAATTTATTATCAGGAGAATTGTCTCCCCTCTTATGTGGTCATAATGTGTCGAATGGGAAAAACAATTTGTTGTATTTGGACATATCATTGAATAATGTATCTGGAGTGCTTACGAATTGTTGGAAGAATTGGAAATCTTTGGTTGCTATTCACTTGGGATATAATAATCTATCAGGAAAGATACCTCCATCACTAGGCTTCTTATCTAATCTCACCTCACTCCATTTGCATGAGAATAAACTACATGGACAAGTTCCTCTCTCATTGCAAAATTGTCACTCTCTCTTGGTTTTCAATGTTCGCAATAACCAATTATCAGGAAACATACCAGATTGGATATCTCATGGTGTATTGGCTCTCCAATTAAAGTATAATCATTTTAGTGGTAAAATCTCACCACAAATATGTGAAATGTCTTCCCTCATTTTGTTGGATATTTCACAAAACACAATCTCCGGTCATATACCCACTTGTCTTGGTAATATCAAAACCCTACTTTTCAATAGTGTTTCAACCAACAAATTTTCTTTTCAATTTCCTTTATTAATTCCTAATAGTTACATTATCACTCACGACAGTCTAGAATTGGTTACTAAAGGTCAGGTATTACAATATGGAAAAAACCTACATTTTATGACCTTAATTGATATGTCAAGCAACAATTTGTCCGGAACAATACCTCCACAACTGTTTAGTCTCATTGGATTGCATTCCTTGAATTTATCCAACAACAAATTAGCAGGAGAAATACCAAATGAGATAGGAAATATGAAAAACTTGGAGTCCCTCGATTTTTCTATAAACCAACTTGGGAGAGAAATTCCTCAAAGTTTATCCAGATGATTGTACTTTTTGGGTTACTTGAACCTATCATTCAATGATTTAACAGGTAAAATACCATCAGGCACACAACTTCAGGGATTCAGTACACTTAGATACATGGGCAATGATGATCTTTGTGGACCCCCACTTACGAAAATCTGCTTTCAGGATGATAAACATGAACACACAAAGCTTGTAGACGAAGACGGAAATCAATCTAAAGTTTTTGAATGGTTTTACATCAGAATGGAATCCGGATTTGTGACAGGCTTTGTGGGAGTTTGCTGTGCTATTTTCTTAAACAAAAAGTTTAGGCATGTTTTTTTCAAGTTTCTTTGACTTGAGATATCGACTTCATCATGCATGGTGGTCGTCAACATGAATCCTTTCGTTAAGATCGAACAAGTTGCATAACAATACTGGTTGGTATAATTTCTTTTATACGAATTTTATTTGAATTTATCTTTAATAATAGTTTGTTCTTCACCGTTATTAAAATATAATTTAGTTCTTCATTTATTTTTTAATTATTGATTATTATTTATATATTTTTAAATTATAGTAATATTTATATCTAATTTATTTTAAAACATATATTAATATAAGTGAATTGAGTTTAGAATGAAAACATATATTTGTTTTCTCAAGTCATATATCATAGCGGTATCTTAACTTTTAAGGTTCTTTTTTTTTTTTTAAGTGGTTAAAGTAGAGTGAGTGAGTAGATCAATTTCCTTTATTTTAGTTCAATCATATTTTTATTTATCAAAATTGGGGTCGATGAAAAACAATTTGTAAGAAAAGTGAAAATATATTAGAATAATGGAAATAAGAAAAATGAATTTAAGATGTTTTATGGTGAATTAAAATTTTTAAGGTGCTAACTTATATGATAATGAAGCATTTCCTATTAATTTAGTTATTCTTATAAAATTCTTTCATTATTATATCTTAGGTATTTTTCATTATAAAAAAGGGAAGGAGTCATGAAGCTTAATTAGGAGAAGAGAAGATGGTGGTGAAGTTTACAAGCAATGTCAGCAGTGATGAGCTCAATATTTAAATTTGATTATTATTAATAGTTGGTGTATTTTGTTTTATCTTTTTAAGTTACAGTGATGCTTTTCAACTTTATCCTTTGTTTTTCGTTTGTTCTGGGTTAATACAAAGCGTGTTGGTCTTTGTAGCATCTAAGTGGAAGTATATGTTTACTGGAGTTAGTTACTTAGTGGATTCTGTTTATTTACAATAATCACACATATTCTGCTAGGATTTTCCTAGGATTTTCCTAGGATTTTCTTGATATTCTTTTTCTCTTTTTATGTTTTACCCATCCCCAGAGAACTCTATAAATAGAGTTCTCTCCTTGATGTAAATATATGAAAATACACAACACACATAATAAATAAAACAGTTTAAAGCTTTTCTACGTTTACCTCTCCTCCTCCACTTTTCTTCTTCTTCTCCGATCTTATCCTCTCTTCAACCTCCTTTTTGATCTTCTTTCTAAAGCCTTCACGTGGCTCTTTGACCTTGTGAGAAGACGCTGTTGGTTTGCTGCTGATCCATCTAAGAAGAGCTTCGATCATCTTCTCTGCCTATTCAGGAAAAGCTTCGATCATCATCTTTGTCTACCCGAGAAAGGCTCCAACCTTATCTCTGCTCTGCTTCTCACCTACCATCTGACACACGAGATGCTTCCAGCTGAAGACTTGGTGGGTGTAAGACACGGTATTTGGGTTAAAAGGCTGGTTGGGCCTTCTAAAATGCTAGGCCCATTTTCTTTAATTGTATGTTTTATACGTTGTATTTTATATGGCAAAAGTGGATCTTTCCATATTATCTTTTCTTAATATCAAAGCACTAAATATAGGTGGCAGTCAGTTTCAATATTTTTTTTAAAAGTTAATAATATGATCATCATTCACGAAATATATATATATATATAATATTTGATTAAGCAATGCGAAGCTAACTTTTTTGTATTAAAATGAAGCTTTTGCTTTATCTATAAAAACAAATATATTTAATGGGAACAATTGAACTGTCCCAACCTTAAAATATTTACGAAAAAAAAAGTGTATTGAAACTTAATGGCTTGCTCTTCCTTACTTGAGCCTATTGTACATAAATATTACATTCACATATAACAAATTAAGAAGGGGGCTTCTTCCTATACCCACATTCTTTTCCTACATCCCCAAATTTCACTTAAACCTATATATTATATATATAAATTATTAAATTAATTAGGTATATTGTAATTACTATTACCCACTTGTATTTACTGATTTATTGCTATATTTATTTTTCCCAAAGTTATTTTCACCAAACAGATTCAACCACGTTTTTCTTCTTCAATCAATTTCATCTTAACAGAATTCATCATCGTTTCTTCAATCAATTATAAAATCAATTTCCGATTTTATAATCTTTCAAATTTTAAAATTGAATTCTGAAATCTAATTTTTGAATTTCCTAAATTTTGATATCTAGTTTTAGAATCTTTTAAATTTTGAAATTGAATAAGAAAAACTTAACGAAATTTCAATATCTAGTAATCCGGTAAACAACATAATGTTTCTTCACGGCAATGCTTATTTATTTTATTGGGAAAGGAAATCGTGACTATGATATCCACACATCAATAAAAAACTTGAAATAATAATTGTTAGATTAGAGATGATTGTGGTTCCTATACACTTTGATGATAGACTATCAGTTTATAAGAAGCTCCTCTGATACTGATAGACCAAGGGGTGTTAGATAACCAAAGTTATTATGTATACCAAGAAAGAATACAAGAAATGGTTACAATTTGTACGGCTGGGGAAGATTTTTATTTACTTTTCTTTGATGTAAATCAAAGTTTATAGTAGTAGAGTCACTGGAATCTCTCTCCCATGTTCTACAACTCCTCCAATTTACAGTGACAAAGAAGATACATCACATTGCCTTATAGATTCCATTCACCTCTCCTCGTTGTTAGTGGAGTTGGAATTTTTAGAATACTTGATGAATTTAAGAAACAATGACTTCTTAGCATTACAATTTGATTATCTGCATAATCATAATTGTCATAATCTATCTATACCTACTTCTTCTCATAGTCAGTGTATCACTTTAAAGATTAACTATATCGAATTCATCATTTGAGGCTCCAGACAAATATTGGAATTTGGTATCATCAGTTATTGAACTCCAATTACAAGACAATTTGATAGACGGTGACATGTCAAAACGTTCATTGATATATCATCGAATGGCTCGAAAGGTTGCTTGCCTAAATTATCACCAAACGTGGTTATTATCAATTTATCAAATAATTCATTATCAGGAGAATTTTCTCCCCTCTTATGTGGTCATAATGTGTCGAAAGGGAAAAAAAAATTGTTGTTCTTGGACATATCATTCAATAATGTATCTGGAGGACTTACAAATTGTTGGAAGAATTGGAAATCTTTGGTTGCTATTCACTTGGGAAGCAATAATCTATCAGGAAAGATACCTTCATCACTAGGCTTCTTATCTAATCTCACCTCACTCCATTCGCATGAAAACAAACTACATGGTCAGATTCCTCTCTCATTGCAAAATTGTCGCTCTCTATTAGTCTTTAATGTTCGCATTAATCACTTATCAGGAAACATTCCAGATTGGATATCTCACAGTGTAATTGCTCTACAATTAAGGTCTAATTATTTTAGCGGTAAAATCTCTCCAAAAATATGTCAAATGTCTTCTATCATTATATTGGATATTGTACAAAACGCAATTTTCGGTTATATACCCAATTGTCTCGGTAATATCAAAACCCTTCTTTTCAACAATGCTTCATGGAATAAATTTTCCGTTTTATTTCCTTTAGTTCGTCATCGTAGTTTCTTTAACAACGACCATCTTGAATTGGTTACTAAAGTTCAAGTACTTGAATATGAAGAGAATTTACATTTTATAACCTTAATTGATATGTCAAGTAATAATTTGTACGGAACAATACCTCCACAACTGTTTAGTCTCATTGGATTGTCTTCCTTGAACTTATCCAACAATAAATTAATAGGAAAAATACCAAATGAGATAGGAAACATGAAAAATTTGGAGTCTCTCGATTTTTCAACAAACCAACTTAGTGGTGAAATTCTTCAGAGTTTGTCCAGTTTGTCCTTTTTAGGTTACTTTAACCTATCATTCAACAATTTGACAGGAAAAATACCATTAGGCACACAGTTTCAAGGGTTCAGTGTATTTAGTTACATGGGTAATCGTGATCTTTGTGGGCCCCCAGTTACCAAAATGTGCTTTCAGAATGATACACACAAGGAAACAGAATTTGTAGATGAAGATGGAACTCGATCTGAATTTTTGTCATGGTTTTACATTAGAATAGAATCTGGATTTGTGACAGCCTTTTTGAGAGTTTCTTGTGCTATTTTCTTAAACAAAAAGCTAAGGCATGCTTACTTCAAGTTTCCTTATGACTTAGAGAGATCGACTTTATGTCATGGTGATCGTCAATATGAATCCATTTCGTTAAGATTAAACAAGTTGCATAACAATATTGGTCAGTAAAATCTTTAATTAGAAATTTTATTTTAATTATCTTTAAATTGTTTGCTCTTCACCTTTTCTAAAATATACTTTAATTTTTCATTTAATTTTTAATCTTTTAATTATTAATTATTCTTCATACATGAATTGGAAAAAAAAAAAACTGACAGGATAAAAAAATCTTTTATTAAAAAAGTTCACAAAACTAAATATTTCCAAAATCCTATACATTAGAACCAACCTATAAACTTTCTCTTTTTGCGTGCAAAAAATATAAGCTCGTTTAAATCCCCTGTCAACAGCAAATCAAACACACAAATAGTATTGGGATACCAAGAAAAAACTAAATATTTGCTGCAGATGTGTTCATCATTTTATCAGTAACTCTTAAAAGTCAAAACTCTTAAAACCCTTGTGTTCTAATCATAGTTTATATATGACTCTCGAGTAATGGCAGCACGTGCATCACTGAGATCTGAATAACTTGTTGCCTGCACGATAAAAGAAATCAAGAAATTCATCAAGATAAGACATTGAATAATAGTTCTACTTATCAGATTTACTAGAAAGCATAGTACAAAAACTATAAGTGCTAACTAGTGGGAGGTAATTCGGACATAAACAGCTCACAATAATTTGTGAAAATGTATTAAACAAGAACACCAATATTGGATATTTGTGTATGCTAATGCAAATAATCAAAATGATCAAAAGCAAGATGTGGAATTTTTTTTAATAGATATACACATGTTGTAATCCAGTTTTTAATACATTACTGTA
>NW_014543420.1:69428-74058 GCF_000741045.1 Vigna radiata var. radiata | reverse complement strand
CACTAGGGTGCTAATACCTTCCTTACGCGTAACCGATTCCCGATCCTAAAAATCTGTTTTCGTAGACCATACTTTTATTTTAGGTTTTTCCATAGTTTTTCCATAATAAACTATGGTGGCGACTCCCAAAATATTTTTTAAACCCGTTTGTTTTTCGGTTCGCCGTCCCGTCACGATCCCGGTTGCGACAGCTGGCGACTCCACTGGGGAAAGGCTGGAGAATCAGGCCTTGATAATTAAATGTCCAAAATTGATGTGGTTTTTCTTATTTTATTTTATTTTGCTTTATTTTATTTTATTTTATTCCTTTTTTATTTTATTTTTTTTTATTTCCCCTTTTGTTTATATGTGATTGTCTTTATTTATTTTGGTATTTTATTCTTTTTATTATTATTATTATTATTATTATTATTATTGTACATATCATGAGTGGGGCCCTATACCCGGGTCTGAGTGCAACGTAGAATTAGAGGGGTTGTGTAGCGGTGTCACGTCTGGACTGTCTCCAGTTTGGCTATCGTGAAAACCCCAGCCAGTGGCTGTTCTCTTTACATGCAATTTCACACCTAGTTGCATCCAACTGTTGTGGAAAAGCTGTGAAAAGGACCATAGCTCTGGTGGCCTTGATCTTAGGTTTAGGAAGCCTTCCCTGTGAGATTGCATATACATTGCTTAAATCTTAGAACATTGGACCTATCCTAAAAGCATAAAACATGTTGGCTTTTAATCATTATTTGACATATATGTTTTCATGCATCATATGCAACATTTTTATCATTTTCCCTTCATTTTCTTTATACATAACAATAAATGCGTCATGTTTTTTTTTTAAAAAAAACAAGAACAAAAATGTCATGCTTTGAATAAATAAATAAAGTAAAATATACANTTTTTAGTCAAATGTATTAATAAAACTTTCATTTTCTTTTAAGCATTTAAGACATGAAATCGCGAAAATAGTTTTCTTCTTCATCATTTTCCATCATCCATTTTATCCAAAAAAAAAATCAATTTATAAGGGGCACTATTTTAAAGTGATCGCAAACAATCTTTTTAGCAAAAAAATATATAAAAAAAAATATTTCTCAAAAAGTTTTTTTCATTTTCATTTCGCAAAAAAAAACATAGAAAGGGAAATTATTCCATTTTGAGTAAATTACTATCATACGTTTTTGATCTTTTTTTAATAACTGATAGTACTTTCTGTTGAGATATGTATGTGTGCATTGCTTGAAAACACTCATCCTCCGGCCTTTCCCCAAAAGAAAAAGAGTTTGGCTCTAACAAACACTAATACTACCCACAAACTAGAGCACATTGGTCTTGCTAAAGTTATTCTTGCTTGTGCTATTTCAGAACTCCCTAACTAGCCAAAAACATNCAAAAGAAAATCAAANCAATTGGGGCATCCTTTTTCGATAAATCCTTTCCATACCCGTTCCCTATCCTTAACGAAACCCATGCCTAAAAACTAGGGGCAACTTTGACATTCATGGATCCATATCTCCGTACTTATTTTACCAAACACCAACATCTTTTTGGTGTGTTGATATTCACATATTACATGCCAACGTGGCCATCCCAGTGTCCTTTAAATCCTTTTAAATCCTTACCACTTGCAACTTTCCTGTGAATTCAAGCTTGCACATATCAATGTCAAAAGAAAACGCCAAGCATTGTTTTGAATATCCGACTTTAGAATTTTTGACATCCATTGTTTTTTCAAAATGTAAGACATACATGAATTTAATGATAAATTAAAAAAAAAATCAATCAAAGGTTAAAGAGTTTCAAAATACTCATTTGCATAATTTTGCATCAAGCACAAAAAAAAAATCATTATCTGCATAAATACCTATCATGAATATCTTCGTCAATAAGATACTTTATGAATGGTTATCAAACCTCTTTCCTTTCAAAAAATACAAAAAGAGCAACATGTATATAGGTTCAAGTTAGCCAGGTCTTTCTATATCGGTCTTCTACTCAACAATGAAACCCTAGACTCAGCACCATCAACTCCTACAATAGCCACCGATTCAGAGTATCAAACACCATTACCATTACCATCATCAACGCTCAGACTGTGGAGGCCTCAAGCGCAAAGAAATTTAAAGAACCAATGGTCACAATTGGCGGTTCTTTTCTTCGTCTGCAAGAAGATCCCATCTCTCCCAAAGGACATGACCAGAGTGACTTTGGAGATGCTNNAGATGGTGGTGGAATTCCANTATTTACATTTTATTCAATCACTTCACATGTGAAATTTGCTGAGGAATTGGTTCAGATGTTTAGGCTGGAATTGTGTTTGGAGCGATTACTTGTAAATTGGTTATGACACTTCAGAGGTAAAGCAATTACATTGGTCAACTCAGTTTTATGACGATGAATTCAAAGATTTGAAAGACTACAATTTATACTGTGAAGTAACTCATGGACCAGTTCCACCAAGTTTTAAGGATGGGAAGTCTGATGTTACCTCTTTAAGATTTGACAACCAACCCAATCCTAAGGTTTTACAGCTTGTAGAGGCAAACGTAAACGTTCTCAAAGTGAATGAGATATTTACAATGGACGGCAGGGAAATGCATGTTAGCATTGTTTAAAGCTTCCGGATTGAGTCTTTAACATTGAGTGACCTCGTGTTTGAAGAGAAGATGAATGAATGATAGACCTTCTAATATTTTTTTAGAAGTTTTCATAGTTGGCCATGCGAAAAGAGCAACAAGATCTTTGTATGAGGATGAAATTTGTTCAAGGACAAAATTAGCAGAATTTGTGTCCGCATAGATAATATGCTGAATATATTGCAAATTTGTAGCTGGAAATAACCTATAGACAACAACGAACGGGAGGGCAAGAGAGAAGAGGTAAAAGTCAGCACCAGCACGAAAGAAAAGTTCAACATAAGTTACCACTCAAGCCAGAATGTCTTTGGATCAAAGATGAAGTTGGAAAGCAGTTCAATGCGAGATTCTTAGCCGGGGCAGAATACCTCAATGGGTAGCAAGTATCTACCAAAGAAGGACGATGATGAACAAATGCATGTTGACAATCATACTTCACATTGTCGTCCAAAGCTGCTAATAAAAAAATATATGTCAAGAGGATTGTACCTTCATTTTACACGGTTATTGCACAACGGCACATACGTCGACTGAGGCAACACATTTTTCTTTGGTATATGGAATGAAAGCAGTACTACCCTTAGAGGTAGAAATCTCATCCTTACGAGTATTAATGGAAACCTAGTCAGAAGAAGCATATTGAGTTCAAACCCGATTCGATCAACCTAATCTCATTGAGGAAGAAGATTGACCACGACATGCCACAAACATTTGGACCAGCAAAGAATGAAGACGACATTCGACAAGAAGATACGCTCTAAAGAATCCCGAGAAGGAGAATTGGTCCTAAGAAAGATTTTGCCAATACAAAAAGGTCACAGGGGCAAGTAAACTCCAAGTTATGAAGGCCCATATGTGGTAACGAAGGCATTTGGTGGTAGGGCACTTACTCTCACAAAAACGAATGGAGAGAAGTTACCTTTGCTAGTTATTTCTGACACAGTCAAAAAAATCTTATGCACAATGATTCCATGATAGGGAATGCTCTTAAATTGGAATTGATAATATTGTATTATGAATCTTTTCCATCTCTTTCATAAGGTCGCTTTTAATTTTCAAAATGCCTCCTGAAAATAATGAGCATCATAGGCAGATTCACTGGGTGTGAGTTTGTTCTTAAAGGATGTCGTGGAATCAATTAAATTGAAACCTGAAATATGATAAAATATTTGGGTCTCACATGAATTTTCATTCATACATTCACGCTTTGGGCATGCATCATCATAAGAAAAGCATGGCACACCATGCATCGCAACCATTCAACAGAAATTCGTGATCAATTAAACGAAAATACATCTGTGACAAAATTCAGAATTTTCAAAAAGGGTGCGAACAAGGTCTCACGCAAATTCCCGCCCAAACATCAGTGTATTCAAAGGAGAAAGTTCTGAGCTATAAAAAGATCAATATATTGCAACGCCAGGATATCTCAACATCTCCAAATTCTCCAGGTTTACAAGGCTTATGTGCCTCTCCAGGCTCTCCAGGTTTACGAGGTTTTGCGCCTCTCCAGGTTTACAAGGTTTTTGCGCCTTTCCAGGTTCTTCAGGTTTACGAGGCTTTTGCGCCTCTCCAGGTTTACGAGGCTTTTGCGCCTCTCCAGGTTCACCAGGTTTACGAGGTTTTGCGCCTCTCCGGGTTTAAAAAACTTTTGCGCCTCTTCAGGTTCACCAGGTTTACGAGGTTTTACGCCTTTCCAGGTTTACAAGGCTTTTGCGCCTCTCCAGGTTCACCAGGTTTACGAGGTTTCGCGCCTCTTCAGGATTACGAGGTTTTTGCATCTCTCCAGGTTTACGAGGTTCTTGCACTTCTAAAAAAAAAAAAAAGGCCCAGTTATCATTCTGGCACCAAAGCCCAGTGATCATCCTGGCACCAAAGAATAAAAAAAGCCCAGTTATCATTCTGGCACCAAAGCCCAGTGATCATCCTGGCACCAAAGAGTAAACAAAGCCCAGTTATCATCCTGGCACAAAAGCCCAGTTATCATCCTGGCACCAAAGCCC
>NW_014543420.1:56595-68348 GCF_000741045.1 Vigna radiata var. radiata | reverse complement strand
ATTTAAAACCAAAAAAGGGTTAACTTTTGTTAAACTAAATCTTTTTATCAAAATTATGTGATCCCTTATTTCTAAGCTTTTCAAAAATATAAATCAATCTTTTTTTTTTTAACAAACTCACAAACCTTTTTCTACATAAAGAACTACGTGATCCCTGATTGTCCATTAATGGATGTACGTAGGACCAAGGTCAATCCTTGCCGGGTTCATAAAACAAAAAAATATTTTTTTTTGTTTCCTAATAATTTTATTTTAGTTTAATTTCATTTTTATTTTATTTTTTGGGGAAAATTAATTATTTTGGAAAACCACGTTAATTTTATACATTTAATTAGAGGTACTGCCTTTGGGCAGGCGCACTAGGGTGCTAATACCTTCCTTACGCGTAACCGATTCCCGATCCTAAAAATCTGTTTTCGTAGACCATACTTTTATTTTAGGTTTTTCCATAGGTTTTCCATAATAAACTATGGTGACGACTCCCAAAATATTTTTTAAACCCGTTTGTTTTTCGGTTCGCCGTCCTGTCGCGATCCCGTTGCGACAATCATTTTACTCCTCCTAAAAGTTATAACATAAACTTAAATTTTCTAAAATTTTACAAAAAGAATGTATGAATATTCAACATTCAAATTCCTTCAAAACAACATCATCAAGGTAGAACGTAACATTGTCTCATCAACCCTAACATTCATCAAATGTTGAATTAGGCTTTTTTATATTTAAAGAATGTCCTAGATAAGAAATGATCTAAAAGTACTCCTAAAAGTTTTGGTGACCTAGTACATAGTAAGTTTTATATTAGCATATTTATGATTAGGTTAATTTTGTATATTAGTTTGATTTATGCTTTTACGTTAATTTATGATTATAATTTAATGTACATTGAATTGATTTATGATTTATTTTAATTTTCATTGAAATATATGTTTTTGTACTGTTCTGAACAATTTTAAAATATGCATGTCTGTTTTTGTATTTAGGATTGTTTCAGAAACAACCTATTTAAAAAGAAAAAAGTAGAATATGTCTCGATTATGACCATAACCGAAACAGAAAGCCCTTTATGCATCAGTTTTGACCACAACTGAAATAGAAAGGCTGACGAAAAAAGAAGAAGAAAAACACCTATACTGCCTCGATTCTCCAGCAATCGAGGTCAAAAGTCTGACAAAAATAAAAATAAGAAAAGGAATACCCTCTATTGCCTCGGTTGCATTTAAACTGAGGCAAAAACCTACACCTTTTTGTCTCGATTATCAACCAAGACGTCGGTTCAAAAACCAAAACGTATGTTCAAGAACAATCGTTGTCGTTTTCCTTCGTTGTTGCACTAGTGCATCCTTTTAATATATAATTAGATCAATTTGTTTTATTTAAGTAATCTTATTTTTTATTTGACAAAATTACGTCAATGAGAAGCAATTACAAAATAAAGCGGAAATATATTAGAATTTTGAAAAGATTAAATAAAAAATATCTATTTAACTATATTAAAGTTATATTTTTTAGGATTGCGTGATTCATGATTTTTTTATTATTTTGAATAGAAAGCGGTAGAAATAAGATATATGTTTCTTGGAAAAAGAAAAAAAACATTTTTGTTTATGTTGTAATAGTATTTTTTTTGGTAAAATTAAATATTTTAGAACTCACATCTCTTTTCAGACATTTAATTAAAAATATGGTCTTAAATCGAAAATACTAACACATTTTTTATGCGTAATCAATTCTAGATCTAAAATCTTATTTAAAAGGTCACACTTTAATTTTTCAGTTTTATTCATAATTTTATAGAATAAACTGTCAAAATAGGTTAGAACCTGCAAAATCAGATTTTCATCATAAGTTCGGACTAGGTTGAGTTTGAAAAAAATGATTTTTTTGACACGGGTTAATTTTTAACCCGACTTACTTAGAACCCGACTCACACAAATTAAACCCATGATAAGTCGGATTGCCTCACCAATCCACCTAACTTAATTTAGTTATTTATTATTTTGTGTTTTAATATTATTAGTTAACATTTTTTTTAATATTGTAAATGAGAATAAAGAAAAAGATGTTTCAAAGGAACAAACTATCATGAATTTATCCATTATAAGATTCTAATTTTATAAATAGACAAGTGACAAAAAAATCATCAATATTATAAACTCATTTATTTGCCTTTTGGGTTTGCTTTTGATTTACATTTGAGTTGTATGTTGCTTTTTTATTTTAAATTTTCTTTGGAGTTTAAGATCATTTTAGAATGAAATTATTTAAATTTGAATTACAAAAAAATTGTAATTTTTTTAATTAAAAAAAAAACTTGTAATTAAGTGAGTTAATGAACCAACCTATTTAACCCATCAATTCGTAGTGAGCTGAACTGAGTTCGAATTTTTCAGCTCTCTAATAAATAAGTCGGATTGAGTTGACTCACTAATGTCTTGTTCACTTGAAGGGATCTGAGAGAGGGTAATTGAATAGATTTGAGAGGATTTGAACATATGCATTTGTTCATTTGAATGGAACCCAACTGAACTTTTTGTTTTGGGTTGGGTTGTATGTTCTACTTGGTGCAACCCTTTTTACTATCCTCACACTTATCATATTTTTGCTTTTATTTTGTTTTTCGCTGGGCCATTTTGTTTTATGCACCACACTATCTACTATCTTGATACTTCTTATTTATTTGTTTTTTATTTGGTTTTTGTACATATATAATATCCTCCCAACATCTTTTTACATGTGAATCTACCGTTTTATTAACATATGAAACTTGCATTAAATCTACGTTGTAACATCCGAAAACCAGCCCTCTAAACCAATTTTTGGAAGCACTATATATAAAGTCCCCAATCTGCATCAGAAATCTGCACCCCAATAGATTTCGGACTAGTTTCCAATAGCATATATAATAATTAAACATTCAAAACTTACTGTTCCTACACCACACATCTATGGTCCAACTTTCTAGCACATAACAAAACACACTCGTAACCAAAACATTCAAGGAAACACAAAGCAATAGAAAAGTCAATTCTAATGAAGGAGAAAAGATTGAGAGTGAAGAAAAAAGAGAGATGGATGTGAATGAAAAGAAGAGTGTAAATACAAAAAGAGAAAAAGAAAAACAAGAAGAAAATTATAGGCAAAGGAGAGAGAAGGATAAGAAAAAGAAAAAGATTAGTGAGTTAAAGAGTCCTTATGTCACAAGTATTCACTTTTCATATATGCACTGACTAAAAAGGACAAGGAGAGACAATTCACGAGATTCCTAGATGTGAAAAGAAGATTATAGATTAAGATTCCTTTTATAAAGGCTATGGAAAAAATTCCTACCTATGCTACTTTCATGAAAGATTTATTGAAAAAGAAAAGAAGGATCTCTGAACAAGAGATAGTGGAGCTAAAGGCTGGTTGAACTGCAATAATTCAAAAGTCTCTAACTCTGAAACGAAGACATCAAGGGAGTTTTACCCTGCCTGTTGGTATTGGAAATTTGAAAGTGGGTAAGGAAATGTTTGACTTAGTAGAACACATCAATTTAATGTCATTATCTATGTTAAAAATGATGGGAGAATTGGAGTTTCAACCAACAATAATAACATCGCAGTTAACTGACATATAAACATCTCTATGATATATTGGTCAAAGTAGTATTTTCCAATACATGGATATTGAAGATGTGGAAGTACCTTTAATCCTACACTAGATAATGGAAAGTGGAAAGTAAGAGTCCAGAATGAGGAGGTAAACTTCAATTTTTTTAAGCATTAAAATATGCAGTTGCAGAAGAGATGGAACTTATCTTCAAAGTTTATATGCTTTCTTGTTAACAATTCATCATAAATTATGCTAGATGCAGCTGTTTGAAGAATTTGGATCTGACCCATACAAAATGGTCTACAACATTTTAAATTCGAGATGAGTAAAACTGTAACCTTCACCCAACTAAGTGTTTGTTAGCAACCTCTTAATAATGCTAGGAGACCATATAGAGAATTGCTTCTTTTGATAATATAGACAAGTGTTTTTGAGTAGCCAGAAAGTTTGAATTTAGCGTCCCGATACTTTGACACAAAAATATTAACACCATTTTGACACTGTCAGGTGTCGGGAGGGGATTGGTTGGTTTTTTTTTTTTAAAAAAAAATCGAATTTGTGACGTCACTAAGAGGTTCAAATTTGAAATTTTGAATTCCCATTTTGCCCTTGACCTGTTTCATAGGATTGAGACGTTCTCTTTCATCTCATTTCTCCGTCTCACTTCGTCTCAATGCCGCCATCATCGTTCTTCCATTTTTTCGATTTGTCCTTCTCTTTTGTTCTGATTCCGGTGCAGTTGGGCTTCGTTCTTGGCATCGCTGACGATAACATTTTCTTTGGTGTGTCTTCTCTTCGTTCATTACATCGTTCTTCGTCGATCTTGGTGTGGTTGTGTCATCCCTTCGTTTCGAAATGGCGAGTTCTTCAACGAAGGTAAGCAGCATTATCCTTGGGCTATTTTAGTTTTCTCTGTTTTGTGTTGGGCTTTTGTTTTAGGGTTTTGAGCATTTGTGGTTGATGTAGTTGACGGTTAGGCACTCATTTTCCACGATCTATATATCAACTTTGAACAAGGAATTGACAGAGGAGGAGCGGTCATTGAAGATCGGAGAAAGGTGGACCGGAGAAAGGTGGACCGAGTGTGGGACGTGAAGATCATTCCTTCTCCCCGGGAGGCATTTCCCCGGGAGGCGTTTCCCCGGAAGGCATTTCCTTCAAACTTATGTCGACTGATGCAACTGAATTGAAGACTTATGTCAGGAAGGGTTCACGATCGCGGTTCAAGAGTAAAGCTCTTAAAACTCCTTTTACTGGAACTCTAAGAATAAAACATGTGTGACCTTATGATATGTTTAATAATTTTAAAGTTTGGTTGTTGTTGAGATATGTTGTATTGTTGAAACATTTGTTTAGTAATTTGAATTGTAATGAATGTTACATTGAACTTCAAATTTTGTGACATGGTATTCAAGTTAAATGAATGAGTTATGTGATTGCCCTTCGGAAATAATGTTCCGATACAGTTGTTAAATATTACACTTCACAGATATTGTTATTGACGTTGGACTTAATGGATGAAAGAAACAATGCATGTGGACATTGCCAACATTCTTAGTTGAATAGAGAAACCCGTTTCATGGAAAGAGGGTGGTGTAAACGTTTACCAATAGGTGGTAAACATTTACACGAATGTTTTGGTCAATTTGTACAGAAAGTCCTTCACAAGGGACCACTTTTTTGTACACAGGGGACCAAGATGTAAAATTTCAACTTTTTGGCAAACTTTGCATGGGTTTTTGATTTTTTTGGTTTTAAGTTGTGTTTTGGGGGTGGATAGTTGATTTTGGGGACCCCAAATTCCATTGAGGAAGGTGTTGTGTTCACAAAAATTAGTTGGATGAAATCATGAGTCAAGTGCATTGAAAAAGGGTGGTGTAAACGTTTACCAATAGGTGGTAAACGTTTACACAAATGTTTTGGTGAATTTGTACAGAAAGTCCTTTACAAGGGACCACTTTTTTGTACACAGGGGACCAAGATGTCAAATTTCAACTTTTTGGCAAACTTTGCATGGGTTTTTTATTTTTTTGGTTTTAAGTTGTGTTTTGGGGGTGGATAGTTGATTTTGGGGACCCCAAATTCCATTGAGGAAGGTCTTGTGTTCACAAAAAGTAGTTGGATGAAATCATGAGTCAAGTGCATTGAAAAAGGTTGGTGTAAACGTTTACCAATAGGTGGTAAACGTTTACACGAATGTTTTGGTGAATTTGTACAGAAAGTCCTTCACAAGGGACCACTTTTTTGTACACAAGGGGGACCAAGATGTCAAATTTCAACTTTTTGGCAAACTTTGCATGGGTTTTTGATTTTTTTTTTTTTAAGTTGTGTTTTGGGGGTGGATAGTTGATTTTGGGGACCCCAAATTCTATTGAGGATGGTGTTGTGTTAACAAAATGTAGTTGGATGAAATCATGAGTCAAGTGCATTGAAAAGGGGTGGTGTAAACGTTTACCATTAGGTGGTAAACGTTTACACGAATGTTTTGGTCAATTTGTACAGAAAGTCCTTCACAGGGGACCACTTTTTTGTACACAGGGGACTAAGATGTCAAATTTCAACTTTTTGACAAACTTTGCATGGGTTTTTGATTTTTTTGGTTTTAAGTTGTGTGTTGGGGGTGGATAGTTGATTTTGGGGCAAAAAAAATAACAATATGGTGATTTCACCCAATGACATTTAGTCCAAAGAACATTAAACATATATTTTATTAATAAAAAAACAAGTAAAGGAATTCAAAATACATTGATTATAACGTTTAACTTTCACACCGATATTGGATTGTTCTTAATACAGCTACATCCATTGATGTAAACTTCTACTGTACATATGTCATTCAAATTCAACAATCTGCACATATATCACTATCTGTAACAATCATTATTTTTACAATTGAAGATGAACAATTGAACATGAATACATGTATCACTGTTCGTCTAAATACATATGAAATGAACATATTAATCATTTATAGATATCCATCAAAATCCTACAACAAGCCATATTCATCTAACGCATCAAATAGTCGACTGTTGTTGTTGTCTAGGATCCAATATTTGACATAGTTATTCCTTATTTGACTCAACTCCTCCTGAAAAAAATTAGTTGTAAACTTCAGATATAATTAACAAAATCATCAAACAATGCTAACAATTAAATTCATACTTACATTTGTGTAGTCCGACATGCTTTTCCCGTTGTATCTATCCTCTCCATCCCACATTTCCATGGCTTTTAACATGATAATTCCACAATCATATCTTAAATAATACAACCATTTATAAGTAATTACAACAAATGATAATAAAATATCCAAATAGTTCATTATAATTAATAAAACAACTTACAAGTTTGGTTGGGATGGGATATTTGCTTGTTTAACGGACAGAGGACCTATACTCCCTTCGGGTCTATTGTACAACATGCAAAAGAATTTCGCCAAGTTTTCACCCTACAACAGAAATTCATTAACAGGTACATTAACACATCATTAAATCACATCAACAAAATTGATCCAGAAAATGAACTAGGTGGTTATGTACACATGACGCCCAATCATACAAACACAAACTATCTAAGTCGTCTAAAACAGCACAAGGCATGTTTGCGACATATGTAGATTTCCTAGGCAGAAAAAAGGTTACTAAACATACTGAGATGTACAACCTACAGACTACGTCAACATCTACTTCTTCATCGTTCACAATCAAGTTAAACATATCAATCAAATCTTCTTTAGTAGTGGTTTTCGGATTTAAATCCCCCACCAACAAATCCAACTAGACATTCATCTAGAGGAACATCTAGACCACCCATACCCAAACCGGTTGTCGTATATACATCTAAAGTAGTCAACGAAACAAGTTGTTGACAAACCCTAAAACTCACATCATTCCCGACCCACCTTTTAACCATACTCTTCAACAATTTCAAATTAAATTCCACAGGTTTAGAAATATTTAAGCACCAGTGAAACGGTGTCATCCTAATGCGCTCTACATGAGACTTTTTCAGTAAACTATTCATTTCAATAATGGTTGCCGATTTCATCGATACACGCAGGCGCCACTACAAATCATATAAAAATAATCATAAATACATTAAACCAAAACAACACTCATACCAAAAAATACACAAAATTTACATTCAATCTTACACTTGCTTTTGGGGATGCCATTGGACCTGCGCGAAAACAACATAGTATTTGGACATCGTTAGGGTTTGCGAAACTTAATGTATAACAAGGAAAACAAAATAGTATAAGGTCCAGTTCCCACTCACCAAAATCAACATAGTCGATACCCACTACCACACGAAGACCAAAGCGACAAACACAAACACCACGAAGCACACAGAAAGGGCACTCCAAAAAAATCAGCACTACAACACAACACACTACCACTGATGAACGCAATGAAAAGGTATTGGCGAGACGAGACCAAAACGAGAGCGAGACAGACCGAGACTAAGACGTCAACGAGACGAGAAACCGACACCACAGACCGAGACGTCAGCGAGACGAGAGTGAGAGGGCTTCAAGGCACACAGGGACACAAAGCAATGGTCGATTTGGGCGAGAGGAGAGCGAGAGGAGAGTGCGAGAGGGCAAGAACCTGTTTCATCAAAACCAGAGGCAACGAGAGAGAAAGAGAAATGGAAACCGCGAAACTAAATATTTCATTCTTTCACTTCCATCTTTGCCCTTGCATCAGATTTAAAATCATTTCATTTTTTAAAATATAAACACCCAATGACACTTTGCCACTTGTCTAGTGTCAAAGTAGTGTCAAATAAGGGTGTTGAAATATCATTTTGTTTGAATTTACTAACAAATTGAATTTTAGTTCAATAATATGGCATTACATTAAAGCTTTAGAAACAAATATTTTATAATGATCTTGAAAGCATAATTTATTTTTAAAATTTATATTAAAATTCAATATTCTCATCATGGTTTACTATTAAAATATATATTGAAATTATAATATATATATATATATATATATATATATATATATATATATATATAATACTCTTAATAACGTGAAACTTTTTAAACTCCAATTACTATAAGTACGCTTTCTCTCCGTTATTTTCATGTAATCGAACTCCTTCATTTCTCTTCTAATCATGACTACATTTTCCTCTCAAAATGCTATTATTTTCTCGTGGTTGCTATGGGGAATGCATGCACACTCATAAGCCATATGTTGAAATGTTTCAAATGCCAAAGTAACTTTGCAACCCCAAAGTAGCTTTAAAAAATTATATGTTTTTTCTTTTTTCAGACAAAAGTTCAATTCATTAAAACAATTGCGTAAAGTAACTTTGCAACGCCAAAGTAACTTTGAACTGACAAAGGAAGGAACCACTGATGTTACAAATTTACTTTTAAAAAACATCTTAATCCGATTATTAAATACCCCAATCACTATAAATATACAGTTTCTCCCACCCATTCATTTCACTTATAATCATGAGTACATCTCTCTCTCAAAATGCAATCACTTTTTTGTGGTTGCTATGGGGAATCATGTTCAACACTGGCTTGTGCAACTTTGACACTCGTTGCAACCAACAAGACATGAATGCTCTCTTAAACTTCAAGCAAGGAGTTACAGATCTCTCAGGTGTCCTTTCCTCATGGACCACTCAACTAGATTGTTGTCATTGGAAAGGTGTCATTTGTAGCAACATCACTAGTAGAGTCATTGGAATCTCTCTCCCATGTTCTACAACTCTTCCAAGCTACAGTGACGAAGAAGATAAATCTCATTGCCTTACAGGTTCCATTCACCTCTCCTTGTTGTTAGTGGAGTTGGAATTTTTAGATTACCTGAATTTCACAAACAATGACTTCTTAGCATTACAATTTGATTATCAGCATAATCATAATTGTCACAATTTATCTATACCTACTTCTCGTCAGTGTGTCAACTCTTCAACTCTTCGTCATCTTGATTTATCATTTAACAGGAATCTTGTTATCAATAACCTTAAATGGCTTCCCTACATTTCCACCTTGGAATATCTTAACCTCTGCACTGTTGATCTTAGCGAGGAAACTAATTGGCTTCAATTAGTGACTAAGCTTTCATCACTTTCAGTCCTTGCTATGTGTGATTGTCAGCTTAAAGACTTGAGTTTGTCTCTCCAGTATGCTAATTTTACTGGCCTTCAGGATCTTGACCTTTCTTTCAATGAATTCAAGTCAGAGTTACCTAAGTGGCTATTCAATCTTAGTTCCACTATCCGTAGTTTATACCTTAGCAACAATTCTTTAATGGGACATCTACCTAAAGATTTGTTAAATCTTCAAGAACTGGAAGACCTGGTTATGACTGGCAATAACTTTGATGGACCCATTCCAGATTGGTTAGGTCATTTCAAACATTTAAAAACTATTGATCTTAGTTTTAACATGTTTTCTGGATCAATTCCTACAAATTTGGGAAATCTATCAACCTTGATTACCTTGGGTGTTGGCTTTAATACATTAACAGGAGTTGTGTCTGAGAGAAATTTAGCCAAATTGTCAAAATTAAAGTCATTGCATATATCTTCATATTCCACGTTAATCTTTGATTTTGACTCGGATTGGATTCCACCTTTCCAACTTGAGGAATTAACACTTAAGTTTTCAAATCCGGACCTTCCTGCGTGGTTGTATACACAACGATCTATTGAAGGTTTATTTATATTCGAATCATCATTTGAGGCTCCACACAAATTTTGGAATTTGGTATCATCAGTGATTGAGCTCGTATTACAAGACAACTCGATAGTTGCGAACATGTCAAATGTGTTGTTGAATTCTACCCTCATTGTTCTGGAATCGAATGGTTTGAAAGGTTGCTTGCCTCAATTATCACAACAGGTGAAGATTGTCATGTTATCAAATAATTCATTATCGGGAGAACTGTCTCCCCTCTTATGTGGTCATAATGTGTCGAATGGGAAAAACAATTTGTTGTATTTGGACCTATCATTCAATAATATATCTGGAGGGCTTACGAATTGTTGGAAGAATTGGAAATCTTTGGTTGCAATTCACTTGGGAAGCAATAATCTATCAGGAAAGATACCTTCATCATTGGGCTTCTTATCTAATCTCACCTCACTCTATTTGCATGAGAATAATCTACATGGTGAGATTCCTCTGTCATTGCGTAATTGTCACTCTCTGTTGACTTTTAATGTTCGCAATAACCAATTATCAGGAAACATACCAGATTGGATATCTCATGGTGTATTGGCTCTCCAATTAAGGTCCAATCATTTTACTGGTAAAATCTCACCACAAATATGTGAAATGTCTTCCCTAATTGTGTTGGATATTTCACAAAACACAATCTCCGGTCATATACCCAATTGTCTTGGTAATATCAAAACTCTACTTTTCAACAATGTTTCACGCAACAAACTTTCATTTAAATTTCCTTTATCATCTTCTAATAGTTACTTATTCTTTGAGGATAGTCTAGAATTGGTTACTAAAGGTCAGGTATTACAATATGAAAAAAACCTACATTTTATGACCTTAATTGATATGTCAAGCAACAATTTGTCGGGAAGAATACCTCCACAAATGTTTAGTCTCATTGGATTGCATTCCTTGAATTTATCCAACAACAAATTAGAAGGAGAAATACCAAATGAGATAGGAAATATGAAAAACTTGGAGTCCCTCGATTTTTCAACAAACCAACTTGGGGGAGTAATTCCTGATAGCTTATCCAGATTGTCCTTTTTGGGTTACTTGAACTTGTCATTCAACAATTTGACAGGGAAAATACCATCAGGCACACAACTTCAAGGGTTTTCTGTACTTAGTTACATGGGCAATCATGATCTTTGTGGACCCCCACTTACCAAATCGTGCTTTCCGGATGATGAACATAAAAAGAGAGAGCTTGTGCATGAAGATGGAAATCAATTTAAATTTTGGACATGGTTTTACATCGGACTGGAATCTGGATTTGTGACAGGCTTTTTGGGAGTTTGTTGTACTATTTTCTTAAACAGAAAATTGAGGCATGCTTTCTTTAAGTTTCTTTATGACTTGAAAGATCGAATTCATATTATGGTGATGACAAACATTAATCGCTTACATAACTATACTGGTGAGTAGATCTTTTCTTTTTTGTGTTAATAAAAAT
>NW_014543420.1:54328-56285 GCF_000741045.1 Vigna radiata var. radiata | reverse complement strand
GAAAAGTGAAAATATATCAGAATAATGGAAAGAAGAAATATGAATTTAAGATGTTTTATGGTGTATTAAAATTCTTAAGTTGCTAACTTATATGATAACGAAGCCTTTCCTATAAATTTAGTTATTCTTATAAAATTCTTTCATTATTATATCTTAGGTATCTTTCATTCATAAAAAAGGAAAGAAAGGAGTCATCAAGGTTAGAAGAAGAGAAGATGGTGGTGAAGTTCTTACAAGCAATGTCAGCAGTGATGAGCTTAATATTTAAATTTGATTATTATTAATAGTTGTTGTATTTTGTTTTATCTTTTTAAGTTACAGTGATGCTTTTCAACTTTATCCTTTGTTTTTCGTTTGTTCTGGATTATGTTATATAAACGTGTTAATCTTTGTAGCATTTAAGTGAAAGTATATGTTCTATGTTTTATACATCATTCATATTAGCTTTTCTTAATATCAGTTTTCAATAATTGTTTTTAAAAGTTAATAATGTGATCATCATTCACCAAATACATTATTTGATGAAACAATGCTAAGGTTTTGTATTAAAATGAAGATTTTGCTTTATGTATAAAAACAAATATATTTAATGGGGACAATTGAACTCTCCCAACCTTACACAAAATATTTACGACAAAAAAAAAAGTGTATTGAAACTTAATGGGATCCTCTCCCTTACTTAAGCCTTTTTTTACATAAATATTACATTCACGTAAACAATTACATCTTACGTTTTTTTCCTACAACCCCCAAATTTCACTTAACCCTTTATATTATATATATAAATTATTAAATTAATTAAATAAACAATAATTACTGCTTATCTGCTGGTATATTTACTTCCTCCAACATCTTCAGGTCATTTTTATGAAGCAAACTCAAATGGCGTTTTTCTTCAGTGCTTTTTTCATCTTTTTCAAAGGATTTCGTCTTCAATGAAGTTCATCGTCATTGGTTTTAGTTAAAACAGATATGTATGTATTTACTTTGTGCATCTTTATTTATATTTTTTTAAGATTTGTCAACTTTATAATTATTTTCTATTGTCACTAAATTTCAAAATCTGACGAACAAATAGATTTAATAAGCACGAAATCCAATTTAGAAATATAAAATAGCTACGCTGCAAAGATGATTTTGAAATTTGGTTTTTTTGGTGTTCAGTTTCGAACTTTGGTGAAGAGTGAATTGAAATACAAGCTGCAATAACGAACAGTAAAGTAAATTGAAATATTTAATCTGTCTCGTACTCTTTTATACAAGCTGCAGGTCAACTCGTATGACTTGTCTGCATTGTCATTCCTAATACTCAAAAAGTATATATAATAAAAGTCATTTAACTAGAATTAATTTTGAGAGTCAGGTATAAAAAACCCGCTTCAAAAATTTACCAAAAAATTCAAACTCACACCTGCAGAGACTTGAAGATATATTTTATTCTGCATAATAATGCCTCATTTGTAGGCACTTTCTGTTACTACATAAATAATGCCTACTTTCTAGGCACTTTTATTTTTTAGCCGTTATCTATTCTGTTACATGAGTGTTATTTAATAGCCTCTTTAATTTAATAAACGTATTCAGTTGGCAAGAGTAGCATTATACCTTTTTATTCTTTTCAAACTGGTATCAGAGCTCCTAGTGGGCCGGATACAAAAGCTGCACCTTACGAAGATGAATAATGACAAATTCTCCTCAAAAATTCCTTACTTTGACGGTCAACATTATGATCATTGGAGTAAATTGATGGAGAATTTTTTATGTGCCAAGGGTCTCTGGAATCTGATTAAAAATGGTGTTGAGGAGCCTGTGGAGGGTACTGTTCTGTCTAGTGAAGAATCAGAGCAGTTGGAGAAATCCAGAATTGAAGATCACAAAGTCAAACATTACCTCTTCAGGGCCATTGATAGATCAATTTTCGAACAAATTCTAGATAGGAGCACATCTCAGATGGTTT
>NW_014543420.1:49464-51878 GCF_000741045.1 Vigna radiata var. radiata | reverse complement strand
GGAGGGAATGAAGAGATATTTTATTCTGCATAATAATGCCTCATTTGTAGGCACTTTCTGTTACTGCATAAATAATGCCTACTTTCTAGGCACTTTTATTTTTTAGCCGTTATCTATTCTGTTACATGAGTGCTATTTAATAGCCTCTTTAATTTAATAAACGTACTCAGTTGGAAAGAGTAGCATTATACCTTTTTATTCTTTTCAAGGCTTTGGGTTGCGTATGTGTTACATACGTTAAGAGCCTTGATTTTAATACAAGTGATCCATTCAAGTAGTTACTTAAAAATCATACTCATGTTTAATGATCTTAAGTTCTATGTATCAAAACTCTCAAGACTCGCTTATTTGCAAAGTCATAGTTAACAATAGAACCATCACATGAGAGGGGCAATGTGATGGAGTCAAACTTCAACACGCTTTAATCGTCTAAAAGTTAAAACTCTTTTAATCCTAATTGTTTTCTAACGTCTTTTAGTGTGGTTTCATGTACCAATGTTGTTTTCATGAACCAATTCTGTTTAAAACTTGTCTCCTCTTAGCTTCATCTCTTATTGTTCTCATTATCTCTCTTTAATTATTAAATCATAAATAAAATACTTATTTATATTTTTCATCTTCGATCTCATTGGAAACGTTGAGCTGCTTTGTTTTAGATTTCTTTTATCATCAAAATCTCAGAAATTGCAAAACCCTTAAAGTACAAGAACTAGGAACAAAAATTAGGATTCCCAGGAAAACAAACTTCTGTTCTTCCACCAATTCTTCATGCCTTTCTCTTTCTTGCGATCAAATCCCAATTTCATAATGAGTAGGGAAGAGCACAACAATTGCTCTTTAATGAACAAGGAGTTTATCTAGTGAAATGCAACCAGGACACGTTTGTTGTTGAGGATACTTTTTTAAAATTTAAAATAATTAAATTTCACGTAACTATGCCACATCGTTAAAAATTGTGTAGTTAACATGTCACGAGACAACAAATTGAAGGTTGTCCAATCCAATTAACGGAAAAGTTAAAATTAACTTAATTTTATAGAAAAAAGAATCTAATTAGGATAAAAAAAATACGAAGATTTAAGACAATTGTGTTCAAATAGGAACCTCCAAAATTATTAACCATACAATAAATAATTACATAAAAACTCTAAAATTTCAAATATCTAGATAATACTTTTGATTTTATTATATTATTTTATCTTTATATATTTAATCACAATATTTATTTTAATCCTAATTCAGAAAATAAAAGTATTTTATAGAGTATATTTTCTGATAAAAACAAAAGGAAAACGATATCGTCGTGTCATTCATTAAAAACATATGTTGTTTTCATGTTTTTAATATTGATAATGTAGTTGATCTAATGCACTGGTTGTAATTCTCAATTTTGCTTACATTTTTTATCCATTTATATAATTGAAAATTATATTCATGTAATAATATTTATATATTAATGTAAAATGTTTGGTTTAAGTGTTTTTCAATTTCATTTTGTCCAAATCCATCACTGATATAAGTAATTTTTTATTGATATTAGGTTAGGTTTATAACATACGAATTGCATTTTCATTTTGATGTGTTAATAGAAATAATATTAATTATTTTAATTGTTATTGATTATATAAACTATATTCTGAGATTGAATTTTATGCAAGTATGGATATGGATAGTAGTACAAACAAATCACATATTTTTAAAAAAACATCACTTTTTATACTGGTTAAAGCTATATCAAGTATAAAATATTTTGTTTTTCACACCAGTTATAATACTATCTGGTATAAAAATGAGACTCTTTTATACCTATTATAGCACCAGTAGGTATAAAAAGAGAGTTTTGTTTTCTCTAGCAATAGAGGGGACCTTTTATACTTATCCTGAGAACATGAAGTGTAAATATTAGATTTTTATACCGTTATAAATAGAACATGTATAAAAAAATAAAACTTTCTACACCTCTTCTAGAGCAAGTATAAAAAAAACTTTATATATCCCCTTATACATGTTTGAAAACAAGTATAAAAAACTTTTTTTTAAGAGGTATAAAAAACCTTCTTTTGTACTAATGTTTACAAATTAGTTGACACGTTATAGTGAGAAATCGTATACTTATTTTAAAAAAGTTTATTTTACATAATGAGAAGTTGAAAAACAGGCAACCTGAAACAGAAGAAGCCCAAATGAAGACAATGAAAAGACAAGAAACTGCTATTGGATAAAGAAAAATCGTTGCTCCACTAGTGCAGCGAGGGGCTTTTACCGCGTTATTTTTCACTATACGTTGCGGTTTACGAACCGCGGCATGCCGCGGTAGTAAATCAGAGACTTTAGGCCGCGGTTATAACCGCGGTATATACATTGGGGAATATGCCGCGGTTGTCCAAGGAACCGCTGCCTAAATCCATTTTTTT
>NW_014543420.1:42240-45964 GCF_000741045.1 Vigna radiata var. radiata | reverse complement strand
TTATTTTATAGATAGGTAAAATATTTTGTAAAGCATTAATTTGATTAGTTTATAGATTGTAAATATTTAATTCGATCCATTCCTATATTCAACAAGTGACAAATCCAACTTCAACTATATTGAAACCAAACCAATGAAAATCAATTCGATCCTTCTATTCATTGAACTCAAACCAATGCAAAGGAAGGAGAGGTGCGAAGCAGATGTGATTTCTTCAACGCGCTTAATTGATGATCTCACATACACACTCTCTTTCTGCAAATTCACTTTCTTCATCATCTCTTCCAAATAAATTAAAAAATGTGTGGGGTTTATCTTTTTAGTCAAAAGTCCAAGAATGTGTGCAGATAGTGCAGAGGATTCAAGGATGTTAGGAAAATGAAATATTATTTGGAGTGTAAATTAAGGAATAAAACGAATTTGCTTTGTCTGAATAGAAGTTGACTGCAAAAAGGAATAAAAATGCAAAAAGGTTAAAAAAGTCAAGACATAAGGATATTTTGGTAATAAAAAAATAAGACAGAAAATTGGAGAGGTGGAGGGTGGAAATGGGGAGGTGGAGGGAGCAACCCCCTGCAACTATAAGACCAGGTGTTGATGTTGCTATGTCATGCGGAGGGGGGTTACTCCCTATACCTCCCCAATTCCATCCCCCACCCCCCATTCCATTTTTACCCTTTGCTCTATTTTTTCTATTCCAATTTTATCCTTTAGCAAAAATTTATATTTAGAAATAAAATTTTATGATTTTATTCTCCCACCCCCACATAACCTATTTATTCTTTTCTTTTATCTTCATGCTTTCATCTTTACGCTTTCTTCTCAGGAATTCTTTGTTTTATTTTTCTAGAAATTCTTTCTCCCATTTTTCTTGTATTTCAAGTGATAATTGAGATATCGATTTCTCTTAGAAGAATTTGTCCTTGAATTATTATATCTCTGCATTGCATTGGTGGTGTTGTATCCAACCTTTAACCAGCGATCCTCTTNGAGTCGAGGTTAGTAATACTTTCGTAAAACCGCTAAACGGATGGCGACTTCCGTTTACCCTTAAACGGATGTTGACACCCGTTTACGGATTCCCACATCCGTTTAAGCGTTTTCTAAATTATTTTAGATTATGTTTTCATTAGTTTTATTTTTTAAGATTTGTTTTTATTAGTTTTATTTTTTAAGATTTTTTTTATTAGTTTCAATTTTTTAGGATTTGTTTTCATCAGTTTTATTTTTTTAAGATTTATATTTTAAGATTTGTTTTTATTAGTTTTATTTTTTACGATTTGTTTTTATTAGATTTTTATTTTATTAGTTTTATTTTTTAAGATTTGTTTTTGTCAGTTTACTTTTTATATTAATTTTCAGATATTTTAATAATGGAATTTATATGTTTTGATGTATTATTTTTAAATATATTTTTAACGTATTTTAATAATGTATATTTGAAGATTTATATATATATTGTTATTTATTTTTCACGATATTTAATTAAATTAATAATTATTTCATTAAATTATTCATATTTTTTCAATAATTTAATAATAATTATTTTATTAACTAAATTAATTTTAATTTAGATATAATTAAATAATATATTATAAAATAAATTAAATTTAAATACTTTATAAATTAATTATAAATACAATAAACTAATCAAACAAAAAAAGTTTAAAAACGTAACAAAATTAATTGAAAATAAAAAGTTAAAATATAATTACTTATAAAATAAACTAAAAACATAAAAATGGGAAACGAATGTCGACATCCGTCGACAGATATACATCCGTTGCCTGGACGTCTTCTTCTTCAATACACACAACACAGAGCACACAAATAAAACAGAACTCAACAGCAGACCACAAAAACCTCAACACCGTCGCACCGCCGCAACACCCGTCGCACCAGCACCCTCCGTGCCGCCGCACACACCGGCTGCAAAGCACCAAACATAATCGCACCGCCCAACACACCCACAAAACGAAACCAACGTCTACACCTCTCCGCACTGCGCTGCACCGCACTGCGCCGGACTGCCACACACTCACCGCACCGCCACTCGCCGCACAAAGCAACAACAGGTTCAGAGGAGGACTGGGATAGTGAGAGTTGTAGAGAGCATTTGAAAATGAAAGTTTTGGTGGGGGTGGGAATACACGAAGGAGGGAATCTTGAGTCTGTGTGTGTTCAGAGTGTAAAAGAGGCAAGGTAGGTTAACTTTAATAAATAGGGGTATAAAGGTAAAAATAAAAAAAACAAAAAGGTTATTTTTGTATTTAAAAAAAATCCAAAAAAATTGGGGGGTGGGGGATAGAATTGGGGAGGTACAGGTAGTATCTCCCCATGCGGAGATGAAAGAGGAGTTCAAGCCCAAGTTACTTTTGTTTCGTAGAAGTTAGATCGGGTTATACGTTCTACTTGATGCACCTCTTTTTACTATCCTCACACTTATGATGTTTTTGCTTTTGTTTTGTTTTTTGCTGGGTATTTTATTTTATGCACCACACTATCTACTATCTTACAACTTCTTATTTATTTGGTTTTTGGCTTTGCTGTTCACACCTCTGTGCTTTACTAACTTGTACTACCAATTTGTTTTTCGTTTTGAGCTAACATGATCTAGTTTTACACCCTCCCATTTTAATATATATATATATATATATATATATATATATATATATATATATGGGTTTGTTAATGCGCGTACATCTGTTTTTCAGTTGGTATGTTTTAATAATGTGTACCGGATTATAATAGACAAAAATACCCTCATATATCATGGATTCTAAGTTTTAAGGTCAAGGATATTTAAATAATTTTCATTCTCAAAACTAAAAAAGAAAAAAACTCCCAAACCCTAACTCACCTCCCTCATTTCTCTCAATCCTTTCTCTTTCATCTCTCTCACTCCAACATTTTCTCTTTCATCCCTACTATTGTCCCAACTGAAAAAAATATTAGAAACCCTTGTCTAACCCTAATCCACCTTCCTCACTTATCCAATTTGTTTCTCTCTCATCTCCATACTCTCCCTCAGCCACACACAACAACCCATGACACTGTAATTTGCTGCTCTTATTCTGTTCGTTCATTTGGAGGATGTATTATATATTTTCCCTTCTTATTATTATTAAATTTCATTTTTAAATTAAATCATGTAAATAAAACCTTCATAAATCAATTAAATTTTCATACATCATTTACACATCTACATCACATGTCATTATATTTTTAAAGAACAAGATATTTCCCTCTATTGTCATTTTCCCTTTACACAAAGTGTTTCTTTTTCCTTTTTCTTTTTGTATGGTATACATGATGTAAGATTACAACCTAGAATTGAAAGAATTGTACTCCTAGGGAGCTCTTCTATACCTATTTCTTTAATTTCCTTATGTCATTTTTTTATCACTGAATCAACTTCTGCAGGCGTTTAGAATAAACTTTAACCACTTTGCAAGATAAAAAACTATAGGGTTTCTGATTTTTTTTTTTTTAAATTGGGACAACAGTAGAGATGACAGAGAAAATGTTAGAGTGAGAAATATGAAAGAGAAAAGTTGAGAGGAATGAGGGAGGTGAGTAAAGATTTTGGGGTTTCTTTTTTTTTTTTTTTCAGTTTTGAGAATGAATTATTTAAATATCCCGGACCTTAAAATTTAGAATCCATGATATATGAGGATATTTTTGTCTACTATAATCCAATACACATTGTTAAAACGTATCAACT
>NW_014543420.1:21037-41985 GCF_000741045.1 Vigna radiata var. radiata | reverse complement strand
TATATATATATATATATATATATATATATATATATATATATATATATATATATATATATATATATATATATATATATATATATATAACAGTTTTGCATAACCCATAATTTTATAAGAACACCTAAGATGTAGTTATGAAAGAATTTTATAAGAATAACTAAATTAATAGGAAAGACTTCATTATCATATAAGTTAGCTACTTAAAAATTTTAATACACCACAAATAATCTTAAATTGATATTTCTTCTTTCCATTATTCTAATATATTTTCACTTTTCCTACAATTGTTTTTTATCGACCCAATTTTGATAAATAAAAAATAGATTGAACTAAAATAAATCAAATTGATATACTCACTCTACTTTAACCACTTAAAAGATAATAAAATTTTTAACTAAATATTTTTTAGTAATGGTGAAGAACAAATTAGTATTAAAGATAAATTAAAATAAAATTTGTATAATTTTTTTTTAACTTACTAGTATTGTTATACAACTTGTTTGAGATTCATGTCGACGACCACACGACATGGTTATATCTCAAGTCATAAAGAAACTTGAAGAAAACATGCCTAAACTTTTTGTTTAAGAAAATAGCACAACAAACTCCCAAAAAGCCAATGACAAATCCGGATTCCATCCCGATATAAAACCATGGCAAAAATTCAGATTGATTTCCATCTTCTTCTCCAACCTCTGTGTCTTTATGTTTGTTATCTTGAAACCAGATTTTGGTAAGTGGAGGTCCACAAAGATCATGATTGCCCATGTAACTAAGTGCAGTGAATCCCTGAAGTTGTGTGCCTGATGGTATTTTGCCTGTTAAATTGTTGAATGACAGGTTCAAGTAACCCAAAAAGGATAATCTGGATAAGCTTTCAGGAATTTCTCCTCCAAGTTGGTTTGTCGAAAAATCGAGGGACTCTAAGTTTTTCATGTTTCCTATCTCATTTGGTATTTTTCCTTCTAATTTGTTGTTGGATAAATTCAAGGAAGACAATCCAATGAGACTAAACATTTGTGAAGGTATTGTTCCGGACAAATTGTTGCTTGACATATCAATTAAGGTCATAAAGTGTAGGTTTTTTCCATATTCTAATACTTGACCTTTAGTAGCCAATTCAAGACTTTCGTCATTGAATAAGTATCTACCAGATGATGAAGGAAATTTAAATGAAAGTTTGTTGCGTGAAACATTGTTGAAAAGTAGAGTTTTTATATTACCAAGACAATTGGGTATATGATCGGAGATTGCGTTTTGTGCAATATCCAACACAATGAGGGAAGACATTTGACATATTTGTGGTGAGATTTTACCAGTAAAATGATTGGACCTTAATTGGAGAGCCAATACACCATGAGATATCCAATATGGTATGTTTCCTGATAATTGATTATTGCGAACATTAAAGACCAATAAAGAGCGACAATTTTGCAATGAGAGAGGAATCTCACCATGTAGTTTATTCTCATGCAAATGGAGTGAGGTGAGATTAAATAAGAAGCCCAGTGATGGAGGTATCTTTCCTGATATATTATTGCTTCCCAAGTGAATAGCAACCAAAGATTTCCAATTCTTCCAACAATTCGTAAGCCCTCCACATAGATTATTCAATGATATGTCCAAGTATAACAACTTGTTTTTCCCGTTGGACACATTATGACCACATAAGAGGGGAGACAATTCTCCTGATAATGAATTATTTGATAACAAGACAAAAACCACGTTCTGTGATAATCGAGGCAAGCAACCTTTCAAACCATTTGATGATATATCAATGAACGTAGAGTTCAACAACACATTTGACATGTCACCGTCTATCGAATTGTCTTGTAATTGGAGTTCAATCACTGATGATACCAAATTCCAAAATTTGTCTGGAGCCTCAAATGATGATTCCCATATAGTTAATCTTTCAAGTGATCGCTGTGTATATAACCACGCAGGAAGGTTGGGATTTGAAAACCCGAGCACTAATTCCACAAGTTGAAAAGGTGGAATCCAGTCCGAGTCAAAATCAAAGATTAACGTGGAATATGAAGATATACACAATGACTTTAATTTTGACAATTTAGCTAAATTTCTCTCAGACACAACTCCTGTCAATGGATTTGAGGCAACATCCAAGCTAATCAAGGTTGATAGATTTCCCAAATTTGTGGGAATAGATCCTGAAAACATGTTTACTCCAAGATTAAGAGTTTTTAAATGTTTGAAATGACCTAACCAATCTGGAATGGGTCCATCAAAGTTATTGTCTTCCATAAACAGGTCTTCCAGTTCTCGAAGATTTAACAAATCCTTTGGTAGATGTCCTATTAAAGAACATGAGCTAAGGTATAAACTATGGATAGTGGAACTAAGATTGAATAGCCACTTAGGCAACTCTGAGTTAAATTCATTTGCAGAAAGGCTAAGAACCTGGAGGGCAGTAAAATTAGCATACTGGAAAGACAAACTCAAGTCTTTAAGTTGACAAGCACGCATATTGAGGAATGAAAGTGATGGAAGCATGGTCACTAATTGAAGCCAATTACTTTCCTTACTAAGATCAATGTCACGGAGGTTAAGATATTCCAGTAAGGAAATGTGGGAAAGCCATTTAAGGTTATTGATGGCAAGATTCCAGTTACGTGATAAATCAAGATGACGAAGAGTTGAAGAGTTGACACACTGACAATGAGAAGAAGTAGGTATAGATAGATTGTGACAATTATGATTATGCAGATAATCAAATTGTAATGCTAAGAAGTCATTGTTTCTTAAATTCAAGTATTCTAAAAATTCCAACTCCACTAACAACGAGGAAAGGTGAATGAAACCTGTAAGACAATGTGATTTATCTTCTTTGTCACTGTAAATTGGAGGAGTTGTAGAACATGGGAGAGAGATTCCAGTGACTCTATTAGTGATGTTGCTACAGATGACACCTTTCCAATGACAACAATCTAGTTGAGTGGTCCATGAGGAAAGGACACCTGAGGGATCTGTAAGTCCTTGCTTGAAGTTTAAGAGAGCATGCATGTCTTGTTGGTTGCAACGAGTGTCAAAGCTGCCCAAGCCGGTGTTGAACATGATTCCCCATAGCAACCACGTAAAAATAATTGCATTTTGAGAGGAAAATGTATTCATGATTGCAAGAGAAATGAAGGAGTTAACTAGGATGGATGACATGAACAAAACTGAGAGAAAGCGTACTTATAGTAATTGGAGTTTAAAAAGTTTCACATTATTAAGAGTATTATATATATTATAATTTCAATATATATTTCTAAAGTAAACCATGATGAAAATATTGAATTTTAACATAAATTATTGTTATTTTTAATCCGAAATAAATTATGCTTTCAGTGGGTAAGATCATTATAAAATATTTGTTTCTAAAGCTTTAATGTATTATTGAACTGAAATATTTTTTTATGATTTCATAGAAGTATTCGATGACTTCTTAGCTTGTCCCATAATGAAATTTTGTATTAAATAAGAACATATAGTTAATTAGCATTGCAACGACTTGACTAGTGAAAACGATTTTTAAAAACCTATTCAAATCAAACATAAATTATGCATTTGTCGTATTCATTGCTCATTTTTCAACTCGATATTAATATTTCGTTTTCATACTCCTCATTTAATAATATTACGGATAAATATAGTATTATTCAATTTTCTTTTTAAAAGTTTCACGCGAAAAGATAATAACTTTTAGGAATACGTTTGCACCCAATACCAATGAGAATATTCAAGGTGAATCAATATTTTTTTAGAAGTTGTGCTTCTGTCCAAGTTAGTATGACTGGGACCAAGCTTGGATTAGACTGGATCAAACTTTAATTAAAATCATTATAAGTTCTGGACTCAGTTGGGTCGATTTTTTGTTATCAATTTTGTACATTAAACTAATGCTTTTTAATTTAACTTAAGCATGTTGATATTTATTATTTCACTATTATATAATACAAATGTGATGTACTTTTTAATTTTGTACATTAAACTAGTGTTTTTTAATTTAACTTAAGTATGTTATGGAGTAATCTTACGATTATATTAAAATCACTAAATTCTCTTTTAATATGTATTTTAATTAGAAATTCATTAATTTCTCTATAATAATATATTTTTATATTGCAGGAATGTAAATGACAATAAAATAAAATTATCAAGGATAAAAAAAAAATTGTATAAGAAATTTATGAAAAGAATGGTCCATATCACTATTCATATTATCATTAGATTTGACTTTTTTTTATATTCACGAGATTGATAGTGTTTTTGAATTGTTACTACCTCATTCATATATGACTTATTTATATTTTTCTCTATTTTTCTGACAATTACATAAAATAAAATAAAAAATTACATTAATTATCAAATTGCCTTAAAATCATTCATATGATGTTAATTGTGTCCATTTCATCCATATTTTACAGCAGTTGTTATAAGTAACTCCTCTTTGATCTAATTTTATACACTTTCTCGATCACGTGCTTCTCTTTGATAATGTCTTCCATAATGCACACAGACTCTTTATAACCCTTCTTTTGATCCTCCTTATCGATTTATTATGTCTTAATATATTCCTCTTTTACTTACATCATATCACTCACTCTACTTACCTCAATCTTCTCCTTAAATCCTTTTACTCTCCTCGATGTCCTCAAGAGATGCTTCCTAAGAGAATGCTACTTCATGATTTTCATGACACTAACACAAAAATAACTTTTAACGTCTATTATTTTAGGCTTTTGACATCTATTAAATACTTAACGTCACAGCGAACAACATTAAATTGATATATATTGTCTTTGGACAGACGTCAATTAATGTCTATTACATTTATAACAAACATTAATTGACGAATGTTGTTCTTACAATAGATGTCAATTTATGGACTTGTTTTTTTAAACTTTTGGTCAATATTTTCCACCAGTAAAACCATAAAAAATCAATATACAATATAAGAATACACCACAAAAATTTCTAGAATTTTAGAAGTAGTAACAACTAATAAAAAGTGCAAAAACCAATTTACAAAAAAACAACAAAAATGAAACTAACTATGACGGTGAGAGAGTAGACATGCTGATGGAATCCTGCCTGATGTACCTTTCTCATTGTCTTTTTTTTTTTGTATTTTTACATTTTATTGTATATGTGTATTAGCTTGTAAGGAGCATGGGTTACTATAAATACCCAGCTTCTCTCTTGTATTTCTCACTTTTGAGATAAATGAGAATTGAGTTTTCTGAATCAGAAACTACTATCACTTGAAAGTCACAGGCTAGAGAGTCCAAAGACTTCCTCTAGCCACCTTCCAAGCACACTCTCCCACTTCCATTTTCCATTCCACGGTGCTTTTCGCTCATCACACTGCATCACCATTGCTATACCAGTGGCATCAGCACTCCTTACCACGTGTCCTCCTTTCTCTCGTGCGCCACATCTTCATTTCTCTAAACACTTTATTTCTCACCATTTCACTCTCGCAGAAAAATCATCTGCTAGGATTTCCCTCTCAAGCACATCATCATCACAAGCCTCTACTCCATTTCTCTCTTCATAGATTCACCTCTTCATCATATTTAAGCATCATTTCATCACAGATTCCACATTCGTATTTCTTACACTTTCACTGATTCATTTCCATCATCCGCTAGGGATTTACCCTTCTCACATCATTTTCTAACATTTTAGCCGATTGAAACCATTTTCCTCCGATTATTCTTCATCCCTACCGTTTAATCTTCATATTGAACCGATTAATCGGTTCAATTTAGGGTTCCTCCGTCAACCTAGGGTTTTACGGTTCTTCGAGTTGAATCCTCTCTGTTTTTGGAGTGTTTTTTGTTTCCTAGAGTCTCTTCCGATTTCTCTCTCAATCTAGAGGTTCGTCTTCATATTCCGCTGCGTTCATCTCTAGAGGAAGCTTCAAAGGAGCTCGCGACACGTACATTCAACATCCCCTTGGAGGCTCTTCCATCACACGCGCCATTGTGAGGGTGACGAGAAGACAACCACCGCCAGAGGGAAAAAAGAGAACTTGATGGTGTTGTAAATGATGTCTATGCACGAAACCAATCGGTTAAAAAATGAAAGGAAATCATATATATAAAGACATCAATCAACGAATATTTGTGTTCAGTGGAAGAAACATTACATTTGGTGGTCGCCAAAAGCTTCCTTGGAGATGTTCGTCCCCTGCAAACACAGGAATGTCCAACTTCCTCCATGTGGCATTAATCCCAAAAGAACTTCCTCCTTCATTAACCCCACTATCCTCATGGCCATCCATGGCAACAGAATCTTAGGCCTCTGGATGCTTATTAGAGGATCTCAGGCGTTCAACCACTCCTATCAGTCCTTGAATCATCTCTTCTAACCGTTGGAAACGACGTTTATTCTCGTGTTCTTGTTCGTTGACGAACTTCTCCAATCCATCCCATCATGCCTCCATTCTTGTGTTGACGGTAACCTTCAATATGCCCCCACCTCACCAGGAATGAGTCTCTGGATACCAATGATAGGTATTGTAGACCTATGTGAAACAATCTTGTGAACTGTATATCTTTATTCCAACAACACACTCTGTTTCCTTCAAATGGAGAAACTGAAACACACATTCAACTTCTGGTTATTCGAGAGAACCAGACTCTCTACTTCCTAGATTTACAGAACTTCCAAAAACAAAGATAAAAATTGATAAATTGTCCATTCTAACTTTATAAATAAGATACAACTAACTATAGACAAGTAACTACCTTAGAGACAGTTAAAATTGTCTGTCATACAATAAACTAAATCATATAGTATTCCTTCTACTGTAAACCTTCCCTTTAAACTTATTAGAAACTAGTCCAAAATCTATTTTGGGATGCAGATTTCTAATGCATATCGGGGACTCTGTAATGCTTCAAAAAATTGATTTAGAGGGCTGGTTTTGGGGTGCTACAACTTGGATAATATTATAATGGACTTGGTGTATGTATCATGATGCAGTAATTAAATAGACTAGAAGGGTGCTTGAAGTGTCATTTTTTGACAGATACAACTGTTGTTTGGCAATATTGCCACTGGTTATATTGCAGATTGGTGCAGGATTTAATTTTAGGTTCTTCTCTTGTTAATGATGCAAGTTTAATTTCAGTTTGGTGCGAAATTGTAGTAGATGTTGGACTTGACTGTGAGCCTATGATAGTAGAGTTTATTATAGCTACTGAATCATTAATATATTGTAGATATTATGAAGTTTAGATAGTTTTAGTGCATCATATAAAGGGTATTGAATACCCTTGAATCTGTACCACTCAATTTTCTTTCGATGTGGTTCAACTTTTATCTTAAGTTTTACTTTCCTGTTCATCAATTTTTCATCAACTTTATCAAAATCTTTCATTTCATATATGTTAAACAAACTCAAAAATATTCATTTCAATGTAGCTCTTATTGGTCCCAAACTTCTTTACATTGGATTTGGTATAGTCCCACATAAAATTGTGCTTTTAAATTTATGTAGGAGTTCTCGATGTAAAGTTACATCAGACTTATAAGAGTGTCCAATGTAAATTTACTTCGCTTATTTTTCAGGCAATGTAAGTTTATGTATTCTAATAACGTTGAACATGTGTTTGACTTTAAAAAAAATCAAATAACTGACTTAAATGGTTTTGGTTAATGTGAATAAAAAGATAAATGAGTAAAAAAGAAGTATTATAAATTATATGATTAAAACATAGTTCCTTGAAAAACTTCTATTTAAAAGTAGCTATGTTCTAATTTTTATTTAAATGATGACGGAAAATGGGATAAGATAATCTAAGACGGATACATGAAATGCTCATATAAGAAAAACACACGAAAGCATCAAATAACTAATTATATGATAACATAATTAAGCATCTGATCGATAATAGGTAAAAGACATAGAATAAATTTAATTTGTTTAATATCTATCTTATTCTTGGACTGTATCAGCGTCTCACCGAAGAGTGTAACAGAAATATATTGGAGCATTCTTATTAATTGTTATGAAATGAAATAACATCACAAATTTTTCTTTAACAGATTGCCGTCCGTTGAGTTATAAAATCCGTGTAGTAGTCAGAAATACTTAATTTTGTTTGTCCAGAGGAAAGAAAATGAATTTAATTATATTTATTTGATAAAAAGAAGAATGTGATAATTTTTTCAAGAAGGGAAGTTTGTGGAAGATGTCAAAGATAGAGATAAGTCCTCTTCTTTTATTAAAAAATTTAATAAAACTTTCAACATATAGCTATTTCTTTATTAAGCTTTAACAACTATTCTCATCTACTTTTAATCTAAGTTGTCAAAATCTAATGTTAAAAGAAAACAAATCCGTACCTTTTCAAAATCTAATACAAAAAATAATGATAATATAGCTATTGCTGCCTCATAAAAAAAAAAACTAAAAAGAATGACAATAAAATTAAGAGAAGTGACTTCAACATGGTCTAGAAGATGAAGAAGTCTTCTAATAAGTATATGTAAAATAACGAATTGGCATGGACAACAATCTCCCTTGAACCAATATTCATTTTATACTTTCAAAATTCCTCAATTGCAAAGAAAATACAACTCAATCTATTTAAGTTAATTTGGGCAATGAAGTAATTGATTTCAATGCATCTGTCAGTTTTCTATTATATTATTCAAATAAAAGAAGGATAAGAATTTGTTCAAAGCTCCTATAATGAGCGAGAACGTGTAGAATGAAATAGATTANTTACGTGAATTAATTAACCAATAAAATATTTATGGCAACAATATTGCCTACAAAATTAAAAGATTTTCGGAGTAAGATTCAACAATAGATTTAATGCAAGTTTCATATGTTAATAAAAAGGTTGATTCACATGTAAATAAAAATGTTGGGAGGATATTATGTACAAAACGCTAAAACAAGATGTTGTAAGAACTTTAATATATTTAATATATACAATTATTCAAAATTTTACTTCTTGCACCCCATAAGATTTCAAATACTGGTTTTCTCCCTTCGAGTTTTATTTGAAATGGTATATAATGTCATAAATATTTTCTAAATTCAGTATACATAAATTTATCAACATCGTTAATAGTAAAATTATCACGAAGTAAAATATTATAGTTTTTCAAACCATTGGTATATATATTATCTCCTATAAAGATTTTAAAAGTTTGAATATTTTATTCTTTTGATAAGAAACTATTCTCTTGTAAAGCATAAATATAGATACGAAGATACGATTAAAACGAAAAAGATAGAATACGGAACACGAAGGAAAAAAAAAATATGTTGATCTTTGTAGCATTTAAGGGAAAGTATATGTTCTATGTTTTATATATCATTCCATATTAGCTTTTGTTTCGGTCGGGTTGAGAAGTCTCTGACTCAAAACACTTCATGTTACTTCTAAGGCCGGACGGACGTAGCTTTTAGATGGAAGGGCGTGGCTTAAAGTGGACAGACATTATTTAAAGGGCTCTAGGTTGACGAATCGGGTGGACCTTCCTCGTTGTCTCTAAGACTAGACGAACCTTGAAAACTGGACGGGCTGATTAGAGGCTGGACGATTAGCTTAGTGGCGGACCTTGAAGACCGAGCGGGCGGGTTAGAGGCCGGACGGTTACCTTTGTTTCCCTCATGCTCCAAGTTGTTTGTTCTCCCTCCTTCTTCTCCAAGCCAGGGGGCGAGTACCTGGTTCGTTCTCTCACCTTCTTCTCCAAGTCCGGTGGACGAGTACTTGTCAAAGGCACTCCGATGCTCAAGTCAATAAAAATGACCGAATGGCTATCACTATAAGTGATGCATGTGGTGTGCATAATGTGCAGCATGTTCCAGAAATCATACCTGGAACCTTTAGTTATATTAGTTGTAATGGACCTTTACCTTTTGTCGGCCTAATGACAATTACTCCTTAATCTTCGTTAGGAGCTTTAATGAGCTATTATTGTTTGTAATCTAACCATGAGGCCGGCTGATGAGTCGATATTTTATTGATTTCACTTAGTTTATTGTGCTAGAATTAATCAGGGAATTGTGCTTAATTGTCCGGTATTTTCCCGTTTCTGTTAATTGTGCTTAATTTGACCGGAAATTCTAATTTTAATTAATTTGAATTTTCTGAGCTAATTATTTGCATTATTATTTTCAGGGAAAATTTTGGAAACACAATTTGGGACATTTGGAGGACACCAAATAAATTCAAGACTCTCAAAATTAGACAATTTAAATTTTAGTTGTATTGTAATTTAATTGTTAAAACTTTTTAGATAAGTTTGTGAATATTGGGCCAATTTTTGACAAAATAGTTTGAGCCCATTTAGGAAACATGACATGGCACCTAGGGTTTTGAAAAGAGGTGGACCCCACACCTATTAAAAGGTGACACACGGCCTTCAACAATTTCCTCCCAGCCGTCACATTTTAATTGAGCTCTCTCTCGGCATAGGGGTGGCAGCAGCCATCTTCATGGGAATTTTTGCAATGTTGTTGGATTGTGGATAAAATGGAAAGCACAATTTACTTCTCTCATATAATGCAGCCTTGAGTTCTTTTATATTACAAGGCATTGAATTTTGATATGCACATGCTGTCACGGGTTTGTCAAGTTTTAATTCTTTACTTTCCTTGCTTTTAATTTGAATGATGGGACTTGGTGCAGAGGTTTAATTCATCTAATGCTTTTTTTTTTTTTTATGAAATCAAAAGTAGATTAAGTGAGAATTTAATGGTGTTGGACGGTGATAGTACTTAATGCTAGCCTTTTTATTTTGCTTTTAAGAATAAAAAAAATTGATGAAAGTTTGATTCTTTTCCTTAACCTTGGAGTTGCCGCTTATTGCATTTGGAGGGCACATCACTTTTTTTTTGAGAAATCTTGAGATGATGGGACATTGTGGCTGCTATTATGCAATTCCTTTTTTTTTTTTTTATTTCCTTGAGAACTAATAATGGATTAGATAGGAATAGGTGGTAGTCACGTTGCATTCAACTTTTTTTTTTTTTTTAATTTTGTTTTTGCTTGCATTTACTTTCTTTGGAGAAGAAGTGGTAGCACGTTCTGGATGGGTGTAGGGGTGATTATTTTCTCCTAGTAAAAAACCGTGAATGTGGAAGCATGGTGCGCTACCGCTGCCACATCAAGCATGGAAGGAAGATTTAATTTCATTTTGAAGGAAAGCTACCGCAACGGTGGTCCACATTGGAAATTAGCAACATGGTCAATTGATTTTAGTGAAATTGGAAGTGTGCCATGGCCGAGAGTTCCTGAAGAACTTCCCAGTAGACGTGAGTGATCGTCCGTGGCCCAAGAGTTCCTGAAGAACTTCCCAGTAGATGTGATATGTGGGACCAAATGGCTGAATGCCAGAAGCTGAATTGTTGGGAGGCCGAATGGCCGAATGGCTGTGAGACCTGATGGCCGAGCACCTGTGAGGCCGAATGGCCGAGTACCAGTAAAGTGGAACGGTTGAATACCTGGGAGGCCGAATGGCCGAATGCCTCTGAGGCCTGATGGCCAAGCACCTGTGAGGCCAAATGGCCGAGTATCTGTAAAGTCGAATGGTTGAATGACTGTGAGGCCGAATGACCGAATATCTATGAGGCCGAATGACCGAGAACCTGTGAGGCCGGATGACCGAGAACTTGTCAAGCCGAATGCATGGGAGGCCGAATGGCCGATTACATTTAAGGCCGAACGGCCAAATGCACTTGTTGATGAAAACTTCTTGTAGCAATGATGATTCATGTGGTGTAGCTTTCACTTTGATGAAAGTTTCTGGTGTTGATCTGAATAGTGATGTTGAGACCGAACGCTCGTCTTTGTTTCTGATCATCTTTCTGTTGTTTTCTTGTTCCTCCATGCTCCTCGTGGTCGCCATTTGGGTTTGCTGCTCGGGCCCCACGGTTGGCGCCAAAATGTTTCGGTAGATATTTTTGGGGACCGAGACACTAACTTAGATGACGTGGCTTTCCCGCTTTCTGACGCTTGGATTGGTCGGATTGCTCGCTTTTCCTGGATCTTGACCGCTTGCTTTCCTTCACCCTTGACCGTTCGGTGATCTTCAAGCTTTGACCGGAGGGGGGAGGTACCTGCAATGGCACTCCGACGCCCAAGTCAGGCGTGTATTTAAGAGCCTCGGCTCTTGATTGAATATTTAGTGAAGGGTTTTCACTATTTGAGTATTTGAGAATATGAGTTGACGAGTGATTGGAAGTTAATTGGAAGTTGATTTGAAGTTTATTCGAAGGTACCTGGCTTGTGGCCTTGGCTCTCTATTTATAATTTGTCTCATGGACCTTAAACTGATATAAGCCCAATAAAATATAAACAGAATAAAATATAAACAGAATATAATATAAACAGACTTACATGAAAATCTGGTTAGTTACTAAATATCTTTAAATAAATATTCTTGATTATTTTATATCTTGAATAAGATATATCTTTAACCGCTCGGCCCAGATATCATACTATATATTTTGTATCATTTTCTTAAACGAAAAAAGTGAGCTATGCTTACTTCAAGTTTCTTTATGACTTGAGTAATCGATTTCAGGTCATTGTGCTTGTCAACATAAATTCTTTTCTTTGAGATTAATAAGTTGCATAACAATATTAGTTAATAAAAATCTTTTGTTAGAAGTTTCATTTTATTTAGTCCTTAGTTCTTCATTTATTTTTTATTTTTTTTTAAATTAAACTTTTATATTGTTTGAATTATACTAATATTTATATCTAAATTTATTGAAAAATATATAAGTATAATTAATAAATTAACTTTAGAACAAAGTCATAGATGAGTTTTCTCAACTCACCTGTCATAATTGGATTTTAATTTTTAAGCTTTTCTTTGCAAATTCTATCATCCTTTTAACGTATCAGACTGACTATATAGATCAATTTGTTTTATTTAACTAATCTTATTTTTTATTTTATCAAAATTAGGTCAATGAGAAGAAATTACAAAATAAATACTATATTCTCTTAAGCACACTTTTATGACTAAAATACAAAGTTTTCTCACGTGTAACTGTTTATCACGAAAGTGATATTTTGTATAACAGTTACATTTTTTTTTGTGAAGACTTTTTTCTCTATTGCAAAATAATTTATACGGATATAAATATTTTTGTTACATTGTTTTTACATTTTTTTTCTTAATAAGATATAATCGGAATACAGCATTTATAAGTTTATGTCAATACTTTTTTGTTACACCAACACAACCAAGTTTTAAGAATTTTAATGCAGTAAATTTTAATTTAATTTTTACAATAATTCATTTGATATTTTTAATTAAAATATTAGATAGATTCAAATAATTTATTATCGCATATACTAAATCTTTTTAAGAAAATTAATTTATATTCTAAGTTTTCAAAACTCAATCAATAACAATTTGGATTTTTAATTGATTTGTTAAAAATGAGTACATTGACTAAAAGTATTTATTAGAATAAGAGTAAGTTTATTATATTATATTGTAATTTTTGGGTGGGTAGATGTGAAGTCATAAATAATCCATGGTGGAGTGGTTAAAATTTCAGTAACTTTGCAATAAAAGAAGGAATCATTGGTTGTTTTGGACTGGTGGTGAGGACTCAATCAGAATGGATAAGTTCAGATTTTCTGATAATTTTCTGCTGTTGTCTATTTGTTAGATCTTTAAAATATATTGATGTTGATGTTAATATATATCCCTTAAAACATCAGAAATATTGTACTAAAGATATAATATCAAAAACTCAGAAAACAGATCTGTCATAAGTCTTTTCTGTCATAATACATGCATGCTGCCCCATTTACTATAAATAGAGTTTCTCTCCATTAGGTTCAAGCCATCGCCCCTCTGGCAATCATGAATACATCTCCCTCTCAAAATGCATTCATTTTTTCTTGGTTGCTGTTCGGAGTTATGTTCAACCATGTCTACTGCAGCTTCAATATTCGTTGCAACCAACAAGACATGCATGCTCTCTTAAACTTCAAGCAAGGAGTTACAGATCCCTCGGGTTTCCTTTCTTCATGGTCCGCTGAAGTAGATTGTTGTGATTGGAAAGGAGTCATTTGTAGCAACATCACAAGTAGAGTCACTGGAATCAGTCTCCCATGTTCTACAACTCTTCCAATTTACAGTGACGGAGAAGATAAATCACATTGCCTTACAGGTTCCATTCACCTCTCCTTGTTGTTAGTGGAGTTGGAATTTTTAGATTACCTGGATTTCACAAACAATGACTTTTCAGCATTACAATTTGATTATCTGCATAATCATAATTGTCATAATCTATCTATACCTACTTCTTCTCGTCATTGTGTCAACTCTTCAATTCTTAGTTATCTTGATTTATCACTTAACTGGAATCTTGTCATCAGTAGCCTTCAATGGCTTCCCTACATTTCCACCTTGGAATATCTTAACCTTTGTACTGTTGATCTTAGCGAGGAAACTAATTGGCTTCCATTGGTGACTAAGCTTTCGTCACTTTCAGTCCTTAATATGTGTGATTCTAAGCTTAAAGACTTGAGTTTGTCTCTCCAGTATGCTAATTTTACTGCTCTCCAAGTTCTTGATCTTTCTGGCAATGAATTCAAGTCAGAGTTACCTAAGTGGCTATTCAATCTTAGTTCCACTGTCTATGTTTTAGACCTTAGCTACAATTCCTTAATAGGACATCTACCTAAGGACCTGTTAAATCTTCGAGAACTGGAAGAACTGGCTATGGAAGACAATAACCTTGATGGACCCATTCCAGATTGGTTAGGTGAATTCGAACAATTAAAAACTCTTATTCTTGGAGTAAACATGTTTTCAGGATCTATTCCCACAAATTTGGGAAATCTATCGACCTTGATTACCTTGGATGTTGCCTCAAATCCATTGACAGGAGTTGTGTCTGAGAGAAATTTAGCCAAATTGTCAAAATTAAAGTTATTGTATATATACTCGGAGAACTACAAATCATTTGATTCCGCTCTAATCTTTGATTTTGACTCTCATTGGATTCCACCATTTCAACTTGAAGAACTAGTTCTTGGGTTTTCAAATCCCAACCTTCCTTCTTGGTTGTATACACAACGATCTATTAAAAGTTTAACTATTTTACAATCATCATTTGAGGCTCCACACAAATTTTGGGATTTTTTATCAACAGTGGTTGAAGTCCGATTAGAAGACAATTTGATAGACGGAGACATGTCAAGTGTATTGTTGAACTCTACATTCATTGATCTATCATCGAATGGCTTGAAAGGTTGCTTGCCTAACTTATCACCAAACGTGGTTATTGTCTCATTATCAAATAATTCATTATCAGGAGAATTGTCTCCTCTCTTATGTGGTCATAATGTGTCGAAAGGGAAAAACAAATTGTTGTTCTTGGACATATCATTGAATAATATATCTCGAGGGCTTACGAATTGTTGGAAGAATTGGAAATCTTTGGTTGCTATACACTTGGGAAGCAATAATCTATCAGGAAAGATACCTAAATCACTAGGCTTCTTATCTAATCTCACCTCACTCCATTTGCATGAAAACAAACTACATGGTGAGATTCCTCTCTCATTGCAAAATTGTCGCTCTCTATTGGTCTTTAATGTTCGCAATAATCACTTATCAGGAAACATTCCAGATTGGATATCTCACACTGTAATGGCTCTGCAATTAAGGTCCAATTATTTTGGTGGTAAAATCTCTCCAAAAATATGTCAAATGTCTTCTCTCATTATATTGGATATTGCACAAAACGCAATTTCCGGTTATATACCCAATTGTCTCGGTAATATCAAAACCCTTCTTTTCAACAATGCCTCATGGAATAAATTTTCCGTTTTATTTCCTTCAGTTCGTCATCGTAGTTTCTTTAACAGCGACAATCTTGAATTGGTTACTAAAGGTCAAGTATTAGAATATGATAGCAACCTACATTTTATGACCTTAATTGATATGTCAAGTAATAATTTGTCCGGAACAATACCTCCACAATTGTTTAGTCTCATTGGATTGTCTTCCTTGAACTTATCCAACAATAAATTAGCAGGAAAAATACCAAATGAGATAGGAAACATGAAAAATTTGGAGTCTCTCGATTTTTCAACAAATCAACTTAGTGGTGAAAGTCCTCAGAGTTTGTCCAGTTTGTCCTTTTTAGGTTACTTGAACCTATCATTCAACAATTTGACAGGAAAAATACCATTAGGCACACAGCTTCAAGGGTTCAGTGCATTTAGTTACATGGGTAATCGTGATCTCTGTGGGCCCCCAGTTACCAAAATGTGCTTTCAGAATGATACACACAAGGAAACAGAACTTGTAGATGAAGATGGAACTCAATCTGAATTTTTGTCATGGTTTTACATTGGAATAGAATCTGGATTTGTGACAGGCTTTTTGGGAATTTCTTGTGCTATTTTCTTAAACAAAAAGCTAAGGTATGCTTACTTCAAGTTTCTTTATGACTTGAGAGATCGACTTTATGTTATGGTGATCGTCAATATGAATCCATTTCGTTAAGATTAAACAAGTTGCATAACAATATTGGTCAGTAAAATCTTTATATTAGAAATTTTATTTTAATTATCTTTAGATAGTTTGCTCTTCACCTTTTTACTAAAATATACTTTAATTCTTCATTTAAGTTTTAATCTTTTAATTATTAATTATTCTTCATACATGGCTTGGATTGTAGTAATATATATATATATATATATCTAACTTGTTTAAAAACTTTTATTAATATATATATGAGTTGTGTTTGGAAGAAAACCATTTCTCAAATCCCATATGTCATAGTGGTATCTTAAGTTCAAAGTCATATGATAATGAAACTTGCCTATGAATTTAATTATTCTTATAAAATTCTTTCATTATTATATCTTAGGTATTTTTTATTCATAAAAAAGGGAACGAGTTTGGAAGAAGATAACATGATGTAGTTATTACATGGTGGCCTACTTTATCTTTTCTTTTTCCTTTGCTATCGGTTATGTAAAATACCTATGTAAGTGTTTTGATCTTTGTATCATTTCAGTAGACCTCTCAAATAAGTCTACCTCATAGGACTTAGTCCTAACCCACATAAATTGGAGTAAAAAAAACTCATCGGATAAAAAAATATTTTATTAAAAAAACTCAAAACTAAATATCTCCATTGTCCTATGAGTTAGGACCAACCTATATAAACTTTCCTTTGTAACGTGAAAAAAATATAAACTCGTTTAAATCCCTCATCAACATCAAATCAAACACACAATTAGTAATTGGATACCAAGAAAAACTAAATATTTTCTGCAAATGTGTTCATCATTTTATCAGTAACTCTTAAAAGCCAAAACTCTTAAAAACCCTCGTGTTTTAACCATAGTTTATATGACTCTCCAGCAATGGCAGCACATGCATCATACGGAGATCATAAAAGAAATCATGGAATTCATCAAGATAAGACATTGAACAATAGTTCTACTTATCATCAGATTTACTAGAAAGCATAGTACAAAAACTATAAGTGCTAACTAGTGGGAGGTAATTCGTACATAAACAGCTCACAATAATTTGTGAAAATGTATTAAACAAGACAACAAACATTGGATATTTGTGCTTGTTAATGCAAATAATCAAAATGATCAAAAGCAAGATGTGGAATTTTTTTTTAATAGATATACACATGTTGTAATCCAGTTTTTAATACATTACTGTACACGTTCCTAAGATTGTTAGTTCAAACGAAAAGTGAATACTCGTTTTCAGACCATGCAGTCAATACTCGCGGACAGATTAATATTATTAAGTAAGCATCGATCCAAAATAAATAAGCCAACTTGATTCACACTGAAAACCAACAGGTGAGATTTTCTGATGAAAGCTAGTCCTTCCCATCAGATTCCCAATCTGATGTTTTGCCAAAACATTTTAGAAAGCTGAGAAGTGTAGAGAAATAAACAATCCCCAATTAGCCAATAAAACAACAACTCACGTGAGAGAAACAACAAATAAAGATAAAAAACTTACCAAAAGCAACAGATAATGTTGCAACATCACCCATAATATATATATATATATATATATATATATATATATATATATATATATATATATATATATATGTGTGTGTGTGTGTCACAAAGTCCAACTTTATCATATAATCTAAAAATACACAGTCTGGGAGGTACAATTGATCATCTTCCAAATTCACCCAAGAGTAATTCACATTCACACCAGCTTCATTATCTATATAAGGATTTCCACCTATCATAAAATAAAACTGTAATTACACAAAACAAGTATATAATGGCTCTAACTTGATATTTTCGTGTTTTTCTTCCAAAATAAATTTTAAAAATGGTCTAAAACAAAAACATTGTGAATAGAATCTTACAAAAAAAAATGTATGAATATTCAACATTCAAATTTCTTCAAAACAACATCATCAAGGTAGACCGTAACATTGTCTTATCCTCCCTAACATTCATCAAATGTTGAATTAAGCATTTTTACATTTAAAGAATGTCCTAGATAAGAAATTATCTAACAGTACTCCTAAAAGTTTTGGTGACCTAGAATACATCCAAAACCTCAAAATCAAAAAGTTGATTTTAATAAAGCATCACCTTCTCTCAACTCATAAATATTTAAGAATAAAAAACATACAAGAACCTAGAAAAGGAAAGTTAAGGGTTTATAGAAAAGAAAGAAACTTATTTAAAAGAATGATAAGTCAATATTTATCCCCACTCCCCCGATTTAACTAGTACAATATGATTGTGAAAAATGATACGAATTACTTCCAAATAATTTAAGAAAAGTTAGAGATAATAAAAGACTACGAAATATGGAAATGAATAATGAAATAGTTAGGAGTAATTAGTATTTTGGTAGGCAGAAATTCCATAGTTCTTGCAGTACTTCGTAGGATGCATAAATACCATTCAAGGAGCAATTTGGTTTTAAAATAACACTTCATGCAACTAACATATACATGTAATGTAGTGACTTTCTTTCTCAATGATTAATCTCAACTACCATTTATAATTAGGATGATATATTGTAGTATAATAGACAAAGTGGATCATATGAGTGTGATTACTACATAATGTATTGGATGATAATCATTATTCATGTCCATGTTACAAGTGGATGGGAAATGGTAATATTTGGTTTTATTGAATTTTTTCCTCTATAGTTTAAAATTCATATACACTAATTGAAATTATTGTGTCTTATGTAGAGATTCAATTCTACTACTTCAATTTAAAACAAGTCCCTTAAATCCATAAGGAAAACACTTGCAAAATATGTAATTCAACTCTATAATAGTATGTAGATATTAATATATAGTAAGTTTTATATTAGCATATTTATGATTAGGTTAATTTTGTACATTGGTTTGATTTATGCTTTTAAGTTAATTTACGATTATAATTCAATGTACATTGAATTGATTTTAGATTTATTTTAATTTTCATTGAAATATATGTTTTTGGACTGTTCTGGACAATTTTAAAATATGCATTTTTGTTTTTGTATTTGGGATTGTTGCATAAACATCATATTTTAAAAAAAAAAATATTAGAATACGCCTCGGTTGTGACCATATATAACCGAAGCAGAAAATCTTTTATGGCATCGATTTTAACCACAACTGAGACAGAAAGGCTGAGGAAAAAAAGAAAAAAACCACTCATATTACCTCGGTTCTCCAAAAGTCTAGCGAATATAAAAATAAAAAAAAAGAAATACCCTCTACTGTCTCGGTTGCATTTAAACTGAGGCAAAAGCCTGACACCTTTTTGTTTCGATTAACTGAGACTTCATTTCAAAAACAAAAACATATATTCAAAAGCAATCATTGTCGTTTTCCTTTGTTGCATTAGTGCATCCTTTTAATGTATAAATAGATCAATTTGTTTTATTTAAGTAATATTATTTTTTATTTAACAAAATTATGTCAATGAGAAGCAATTACAAAATAAAGCGGAAATATATTAGAATTGCGAAAAGATTAAATAAAAAATATCTATTTAACGATATTAAAATATGTTTTTCAGGATTGTGTGATTCATGATTTTTTTTATTATTTTGAATAGAAATCGGTAGAAATAAGATATATATTTCTTGGAAAAGGAAAAAAAAACATTTGTGTTTATGTTGTAATAGTATTTTTTTTGGTAAAATTAAATATTTTAGAACTCACATCTCTTTTTAGACATTTAATTAAAAATATGGTGTTAAATAGAAGATACTAACACATTTTTTATGCGTAAGCAATTTCTAGATCTAAAATCTGATTTGAAAGGTCACAATTCAATTTTTCAGTTTTATTCATAATTTTATAGAATAAACTCTCAAATTAGGTTAGAACAAGTTAATTTGATTCATCACGAGTTCGGATTAGGTTGAGTTTGAAAAAAATGATTTTTTTTACATGGGTCAATTTTCACTTTCCACACACTATTTATATTTATATGTATATTTTTTTTATTCTTTTATAATTAGAATAACTACATATATACATTTTTGTCTATTTGGAATAAGGGTGTTGCTCCCTACACCTCCCCAAGTGGGACCTGTACCTCCCAATTAATTTAATTTATTTCAAAAATATTCTACACCTCCCCACTATTTTCTTTTATTCCAAAAATACCCTACACCTCTCCAATATCCTTAGAAATCTTTCTCTTTCTCTCTCTACATTAATGGAGCATTTACATGGCTCATTAATGGAGTATTTACATGAATTAAATTTGAAGTTAGATATATTTTCTTAAATAAGTTTGATTCAATGTTATTTTCGTTGTTGAATATATTTTTTTCTTTTCAAATTACTTAATAAATGGTAAAATTTTGTTCTCAATTTCTAGAAAAATGTTTATATACATGTATCTTTTTTATATATAATATCTATAATATTTAAAATTATATTATGTTTTAACTCATCGACATGT
>NW_014543420.1:11561-13912 GCF_000741045.1 Vigna radiata var. radiata | reverse complement strand
CAATAAAAATATGAGTTAAACAAAATAAAAATTATAATTTATAAAGTATAATAAATTCTTTTGCTCTTGTTGCAAAACCTGGTATTGATCCAAAGTAACAATGTCGAGACCGAACGTTCGTCTTGGTTTCTTGTAGTTTCTGATAATCTTTTTGGTGTTTTGTTGTTCCCTCATGCTCCTCGTGGTCACCATTTGGGTTTGCCGCTTGTCCCCACGATGGGGGCCATTATATTTCGGTGGAATTGGCTTGAGGGTCGGTCGTCCTTCCTTCTCTGCTCTCTTTCGATCGTTTTAATCTTTTCTGAGAACACAATCCTCCGATGGGTGGTTGACCTGCAAAAGACACTCCGACGCTAAAGTCATATATGTTTTATAAAGAGGACTATATTTTATTAGGATAGATCAATGTTGTTCTACCTGAACGTGAATAATATATTTATAAGGCTTTGCGGTAGCCAAACACATTGATTAATCATTAAACCAGACAATCAAATTCAATAATACCTGTTAATTGTCCATTAATACCATATTCTTGTGCAATATGACCTGTCAATCACTCATAAATAGCGTATATTCACGTTTAATATGACCATTAAACATATTAATTAGTCATTAATGATTTCTAACTTTTCTGATTAGTGTTTATGTGACCATCGGTCGGTTTCTTNTTTTGACCCCAGATTCTTCTTAGTCGGTCGGTCACCGAGGTATAGTACATAATGCAATAAAAGAGATAAGGGATAGAAAGACAAACACCAAGATTTTTATATTGGTTCGACCTTAATGCCTACATCTAGTCCTTTTCAATCAACCTGAGATTTAAAGTCACTTCACTATAAAGATTGAGTTATAAAGCAAGTATTACAAAGACCCTCTCTCAATGTAATNTCCTCTCTTACTCCAAATCTAATATAGAAGAATAAAAAATAAAGAACAATCCTCTTTCTGTAGAAACCCTTTGAGACACCTCTCAAGGAAACTATAACCTCAAGTTCTCTTCCTAGCCACCGGCAACCGTGAAACTATAATCCTTAGATTGCAAAATCAACAATATTGATATGATTTAGAATAACTCAAAGTGCGGATGATGATCAGCCAAAGAAAGTACATAGCAATTCCTTCAAGAACCCTTTAAATCTACCAAACTAACGTATCTTGATTCTTGGAGAATGAGCACGCCTGCAAAATCTTATCTCAACTCACTTTGTCAGATATTAAAGATTAAATGCTCAAAAGTTATTTTTGCAAAAAGCTATGCATCNAACCCAACAGCGAATCTCGGGCTTCACCGGAAGGACCTCCTGACGCTAATGACCACGAATCACCACCTCACCCACCGCACAAGCCTCGCCGATAACCACGAACCACCACCCCACTCGACACCCACAGCAACGCGACGAATCGTAGGCACACAATGAAACCAAATTTCTCAACAGTTCTCAGCACAAGGGAGGAACGGTTTCTGTTTGATCAAATTGGGGACGACCTGCACGAATACCCTCAATCGCTGAGTTTAATTGGTCAAGACCCTTACCGAAGGACACAGANCCCTCGCTAAGGTCTTCTTGACCGTCAGTAACATTATTTCATGTTGCCCTTCGGAAAGTCACTTTTTGGCCCTCGGTAAGGAACTTTTACCGACGGCCCCGACGCCTTCGGAAAAATACCGTCGGTATTTCACGCTTTTCTTGTAGTGTCAAGTCATATATGTTTTATAAAGAGGTCTATATTTTATTAGGATAGATCAAAGTTGTTCTACCTGAACATGAATAATATATTTATAAGGCTTTGCGGTAGCCAAGCATATTGATTAATCATTAAACCAAACAATCAAATTCAATAATACCTGTTAATTGTCCATTAATACCATACTCTTGTGCAATATGACCTGTCAATCACTCATAAATAGCGTATATTCGCANTTAATATGACCATTAAACATATTAATTGGTCATTAATGATTTATACCTTTCGTGATTAGTGTTTATGTGACCATCGGTCGGTTGTCTGTTTTGACCCTGGATTCTTCTTAGCCGGTCGGTGATCGGGGTATAGTACATTAAGCCCCNCAAGCCCTGAGTAGCTGTTTGTATGTGTGAAGGGGTTTAAATATGCCGGACGAAAATTTGGGACGAGAGTGGAGTTCACGAGGAGCTTGCCCCACCGCTCGGTTCAGGACGAGAGTAGGAGTTCACGAGGAGCTTGCCCCACCGCTCGACGAGAGTGTGAGTTCACGAGGAGCTTGCCCCACTGCTCGGTTTTGGAACTTTTTCCTGTGCAAGATATTTTTACTCACAAAAATATGAGTTAAATAAAATATTTATTTTTATAATGAGATAACGTTAGAACCT
>NW_014543420.1:8506-9901 GCF_000741045.1 Vigna radiata var. radiata | reverse complement strand
AAGATTAAATGCTCAAAAGTTATTTTTGCAAAAAGCTATGCATCAATATATAGTTTTCTCAAGTCTGGCGCATATTAATCGATTACATTATTAATGTAATTGGTTAAGCAATTATCACTACTATACCAGAATTACATTAATGCAGATTTAACANATTACGCATTTAATGTTATTGATTNCACAATTAATATAAGTCAAAACAATTCAAAATATGACTATTATGTTAGTTAAGACTTATCATGAAAACAATTTTCAGTGTGCACGAGATTTAACCGATTAAGAAAATCATGTAATCGGTTAAGTAATTCACTTAAGCAATTTTGAAAACATTTTCATTTGAAAACTCATCACAACACTCAACAACTAGGTGTAAGTGAAGGCATGAGTTTTAATCAATTAAACATATATTGTAATCGGTTAAAACTTGCAGTTTGCCACANTTAAGCATTTGCTGATATATGATGAATCTAACTGATTACATAAACATTGTAATCGATTACTTCATACAAATATAATTTAAATTTGTGCAAAGAGTTTTTTTATTCAAAAACATGAATATGCATACCATAGATATAAACTCATGTATAATCATAGTAAGTATACAAACCAAACAATTCAAGCACAAACAAACATGTAAATGCAACTTTTCATATTAAAAATGTTTTTGTTGTTGTGCAACTAACTCATTGAAACATTTTTGTCGTTGTCATCATGAAAAACACACAAGAGTTTAGGTTTAGCTTTCACATAGCTCTCCCTATCAATACTCTCAATCCCGAATAAGAACCTCTNATATTTCGCCACCACCTACAGAGGAAAAACAAAGAAAACTCAATCCCAAAATCGTGAGCCAAACGTGAGAATNGAACCCCTATACTGCGAAGTTGTCGCGAAACGTAGAAGCCCCCTCTCTCTGCAAGACAAACCATAAAAAATTAAAGTGAAGGGAGAGAAAACCTCCCTTCTTGCACAACGAACCANCACGAAGGGAAAGGGAATAACAAGAAGGATCATGCGCCCTCGCGAGGCACCAGGGAAGACGATAACATCACCGGAGTCACGCCATTACTACACTGTTGTCTTCGCCACCACGAGATCACCTCTTTTACGCGAGCCAAATGATTTTCCACAAGCTGGGTTGTCTGCTCGAGAACAGTGATAGAGAAGAAGCTTGAAGCTTTTGGGTTTGTTGGCAAGAAATGTAGAAGAAAAGAGAATGAAAAAAAAAAAAACTCTTGAGAGAAACAAACAATTGGAAATTTGAGATTTTTAATTAGGATTACGTAATTTTTACTTGAAAAGCTTTCTCTTCTTTTTTTAAGAGTAATAAAAAGAAATTAATTTTAAAAAATATAAATTAAATTATTATTATTATTTTTTGCTGGTTATAGGTAC
>NW_014543420.1:4406-6411 GCF_000741045.1 Vigna radiata var. radiata | reverse complement strand
CGTTTACCCACCAACCCGTGGTGGGTCGGGTTGGGTTCAAGTTTTTCTGGCTCGCTAATAAATGAGTCGGGTTGGGTTGACTCACTAAGTGACCAACCCGTGGTGGANCGGGCCGGATTGAGCCGGGTTACCCGTTTTGACAACTCTAATAATAACCATACCCATACTCACTATTCTTTTCATAATTCTAAAACTCTCTTATTGACTTGAGTGTCAGAGAGGATTTTATAGATAAATTCTTCTTTATATTCAAACCTTCATACGTCATGAACTTAAAAACTACTCAGATCATGTCATATATATCTAAAGGACCTCGTTCAAGACCTCCTTGGTAAGAACATTTAAAACCCTCTGTGGGGCTCGGTAAAANTTTTCCTCAACCTCACCTGAAGTCAAGCCTAACTCACGAGATGGAATCTAATTGATGGCNTTCCAATATCAAATGCAAACTCTAATCCAACATAAAGAAGAACAATATAGGTGCTATGATGCCGAGCTTGTAGCCNTACGCACTCAACATCAAGTGGACCTTCAAGAACTCTAACAGAAGCTGACTGGCCTAGAGAAGAAGATATCACCTCCATGATCTCGACCTAACTCTCAAGAAGAAGGTCTACCTATAAGACCGGAGTAGGTTAACCTAATGCAAAACGGGAGAAACTCGTGNATGTTCCTACCACTCAAAACAGGATCACAACAAGCACAAACATNATAGTTCAAGCTAAGATAGGCAACAAAGTCTCAGTATTCTACAGGACATCCCAAAAGACACAAAAACCAGGCTTTCCAAGTACATGCCCACAATTTTTGAGACAAAATGGACCATATCAAGAACTTTTATTCTTTTATGATAGAATACATATTTTTTAAGGAGAGAATACTAAAATATATAATATAGGAGTGAGTAGAGAAATTAAAAGAGTAATTCCTATTTTGACATATTGGACTGAAGTGTACTAAAGTTATAAAAGGTAAATAATATATTGAATTTGTGTACAGTGTACATAAATAACAATGACTATGATCATGTGAAGCCTTATATTTATATATATATATATATATATATATATATATATATATTTCCTTTACTTTTAAAATATGAATACGTATTCCTAAAACTCATTCACTTCCGGTGTGATTATTTTTTTCTCTCCAATCATTTATATAAACTATAATCAATGATATTAGTTTATCTGAAGTAGCATTAACTAAGGAGTATGAAAACTAGAAATAAGAAATTAATCTTGAGTAGAAAAATAAGGAACGATACGATAAATGCATAATTTATGTTTGACTTGAATGCGTCTTTCCAAAATCGTTTTCGTGGGGTGGGGGACACACTTTGTCGAGCAATATGTCAAGTCGCTGCAATGCTAATTAACTATACTTTTTATTTTTTTTTAACACAAAATTTCATCATATCTTAAACTATCATTACGAGATGTGAAACTTTTGTATAGACTCCAATTACTATAAATAGAGTTTCTCTCCATTAATATATTCAAGTAGTCCATCGTCCCTTCATTTCTTTTGAAGATCATGAGTAAATTTCTTTCTCAAAATGCAATCATTTTTGTATGGTTGCTATGCGAAGTCATGTTCAGCACTGGTTTTTGCAGCGTCAATATTGGTTGCAACCAAGAAGACATGCATGCTCTCTTAAACTTCNAGCAAGGAGTTACAGATCCCTCAGGTGTCCTTTCCTCATGGACCACTCAACTAGATTGTTGTCATTGGAAAGGTGTCATCTGTAGCAACATCACTAGTAGAGTCACTGGAATCAATCTCCCATGTTCTACAACATATCCAATTTACATGGACAAAGAAGATAAATCACATTGCCTTACAGGTTCCATTCACCTCTCCTTGTTGTTAGTGGAGTTGGAATTTTTAGAATACTTGAATTTGAGAAACAATGACTTCTTTGCATTACAATTTAATTATGATTATCTGCATAATCATAATTGTCACAATCTATCTATAGCCACCTCTTCTCATAGTCAGT
>NW_014543420.1:0-2591 GCF_000741045.1 Vigna radiata var. radiata | reverse complement strand
TGTCATTCAACAATTTGACAGGGAAAATACCATCAGGCACACAACTTCAAGGGTTTTCTGTACTTAGTTACATGGGCAATCATGATCTTTGTGGACCCCCGCTTACCAAATCGTGCTTTCCGGATGATGAACATAAAAACAGAGAGCTTGTGCATGAAGATGGAAATGAATTTAAATTTTTGACATGGTTTTATACCGGAATGGAATTTGGATTCGTGACAGGCTTTTTGGGAGTTTGTTGTACTATTTTCTTAAACAGAAAATTGAGATATGCTTTCTTTAAGTTTCTTTATGACTTGAAAGATCGAATTCATATCATGGTGGTGACAAACATTAATTGCTTCAGTTAAGGTCAAATACTGGTGAGTAGATCTTTTCTTCTTTTTTTTTAATAAAAAATTTATTTTAATTTATCTTTAAATAGTTTGTTCTTTACCATTACTAAACTATACTTTAGTTCTTCATTTATTTTTCAATTATTGATTATTCTTTATATATTTTAAAATTATAGTAATATTTATATCTAACTTATTTGAAAACATATATTAGTGAGTAGATCAATTTGCTTTATTTTAGTTCAATCTATTTTTTATTGTAGGAAAAGTGAGTGAGTAGTTCAATTTATTTTATTTATCAAAATCGGGGTCGACGAAAAACAACTGTAGGAAAAGTGAAAATATATTAGAATAATGGAAAGAAGAAATATCAATTTAAGATGTTTTATAGTGTATTACAATTTTTAAGTTGCTAACTTATATGATAATGAAGCATTTCCGATTAATTTAGTTATTCTTATAAAGTTCTTTCATTATTATATCTTAGGTATTTTTCATTATAAAAAAGGGAAGGAGTCATGAAGCTTAGGAGAAGAGAAGATGGTGGTGTAGTTCTTACAAACAATGTCAGCAGTGATGAAGTTAATATTTAAATTTGGTTATTATTAATAGTTGCCGTATTTTTTTTTCTCTTTTTAAGTTACAACTTTATCCTTTGTTTTTCGTTTGTTCTGGATTATGTTATATAAGCGTGTTGATCTTTGTAGCATTTAAGTGAAAGTATATGTTCTATGTTTTGTACATCATTCATATTAGCTTTTCTTAATATCAAAGCACTAAATATAGGTGGCAGTTTCAATAATATTTAAAAACAGCTAATAATATGATTATCATTCACCAAATACATTATTTGATGAAACAATGCGAACCTAGGGTTTTGTATTAAAATGAAGATTTTGCTTTATGTATAAAAACAATTATATTTAATGGGGACAATTGAAATTGTCCCAACCTTACACAAAATATTTACGAAAAAAAAGAGTGTATTGAAACTTAATAATAATTAAACGGATGTCAACACCTCCAAATTTCACTTAACACTATATATTATGGATAATGATATTTAGACAACATTTTTTTGACAATGTTTGAACATTAATTACGTGTCAATCTGTGATTGGTCAAAAATTACTCCACAATAATGTTTATGATTATTATTATTAATTGTGGAGTAATTTTTGACCAATCAATGGACATGTGATGAATGATCAAATATTGTCAAAAAAATGTTGTCTAAATATCATTATCCATATATTATACATAAAAATTATTAAGTTAATTAGATAAACAACAATTACTGCTTATCCGTTGCTATATTTACTTCTTCCAACATCTTCAAGTCGTTTTTGTGAAGCAAACTCAAAGGCGTTTTTCTTCACTGTTCTTTTTCTTCCTTTAATGGCGTTCTTCTTTTTCAAAGGATTTCGTCTTCAATGAACTTTATCATCATTGGTTTTAGTTGAAACAAGTATGTATGTATTTACTTTCTTCATCTTTATTTATATTGCTTTTTTGTTTTTAGATTTGTCAAATTTCATAATTATTTTATATTTTTCGTTTATGTACTGGATGAAAATCCAATTTGTAGATATTGTCACTAAATTTTAAAATCTGACGAACAAATAGATCCAATGCACGAAATCCAATTTAGAGAAAATACTATATTTTAAAATTCGATTTTGTAATTTTTCAGATATTAAAATTTAGTGGAGTCTTTCAAATTTCAAAACTTGATTTTGTAATCTCTCAAATTTTAAAATCCAGTTTTGAAATCTTTCAAATTTTGAAATCTAATTTTGCAATCTCTTAAATTTTGATATTTGGAGTATTCCATAGTTTGATATCCAGAAAAAAAAAAAAAAAACTTAACAAAATTTCAAAATTCGCTAAGAAAAAAAAGTGAAATCCGTGGGTTGAAATCTGGTAAACTACATAATGCTTCTTCCCGCAATGCTTCTCTATTTTATTCGGAAAGGAAATGGTGACGAAGAAAGACACTTCAAATAATAATTGGTTTAATAGGTTCGGAGCTCCCTATATTTGGGAGTTTGTTTCAATTGGGTTCTCTAATTTTGAAAGTGATCAATTAGGTTCCTAATTTTGTCAATTTGAATGAATAAAAGTCTTTCCGTTAAATACAGTTTACGCCGTGAAGTTTTTGAACATGTGGCACGCTGACGCTTCCAGGTGACACCGTTTCAAGTGCATAAATGGATTATAAAAGGGTGAAATCCCTTTTAATTTAGGGATTTCACC
>NW_014543419.1:418208-423981 GCF_000741045.1 Vigna radiata var. radiata | reverse complement strand
TGATAATCGATTATTTTAGTTCAAAAGCATCTGATAATCGATTATACCTTAACCATAATCGATTATACCAATAGAAATTACAATATTTATCATTTNCCTACTACATTCAAAATCTACAAGTTGCTTTTTAAGTATTCTCCTATTACATTCAAAAACTACAATTTGCAGCATCATCAAAACTTATCTTCAGGTTTTACCAATACTCCCTTATTGGTAACAGTGATCGCATATGAAGTGATGCCTTATTTCAATGTGCTTGGTTCTCGAATGAAGAATAGGATTTTTTGTCAAATTAATTGCACTTGTGCTATCACATTTGAGTGGAATGTTATCTAACGAGATACCATAATCTTCTAACTAACTCTTAATCCAAAGATATTGTGCACAACAGCTTCCTGATGCTATGTACTCAGCCTCTATGGTGGATAATGCCACACAAGCTTGCTTCTTTGAATGCCAAGAGATCAAAGAAGATCCAAGTAAATGACAAGTGCCACTGGTGATCTATTGAAGCAACTGCGAGAAGAATTCTTATAGCTTCTAGTCTGGCCATAGGCGCATAAGTTTCATCATAGTCGATTCCCTCTTCCTGACTGTAGCCTTTTGCAACAAATCTGGCCTTATTTTTTATGATCTCTCCTGAATCATCCATCTTGTTTCTGAAGACCCATTTAGTGCCTAAGACCTATAGATTATCTGTTCTAGGTACCAGTTCCCATACATTATTCCTCTTGAACTGGTTTAGTTCCTCTTGCATGGCCATCATCCAATTTTCAACTCCAAGAGCATCTTCAATCTTTTTCGGCTCAATCTTGGACACAAAAGCAGCATTCATGCATAATTGATTCAATTGTCGTCTTGTATACACACCTCTTGAAATATCACCAATTATGTTATAAGTAGAGACATTTTTTAACACTTTCCATTCCTTAATCGATTCTGTTCTGGGTGAGTCAATTAATTCTTCAGAGTTCTCTTTTTCTGGTGTTACTTCAACCACTTCTTCTCTAGCGGATTTCTCTGCTTCAATGGATTTTCTGTTGTGTTCAGGATTTATAGTAGTCTGAATATACTTTTGAAGTTGACTTTTCCCTTTTGTTCTTGAAGGACTGTCTTGTTTGTTTTCCCTTTTGACACACATCACATAACCTCTCAGAAGCATAGCGAATGTTAGGAAGGCCAATCACAAGATCCTCTGATACCAATTTGTTCAATTGACCCATGTTAATGTGAGCAAGTCTCTTATGCCATAGCCACTGATAAGCAATTTAGCTTGCGGATGGCCAAAACAGATTTGTGCCCAGCCAAAGACCTAGGTGGCCCAGCGTGCAAACCAGCATGCAAAGAAGCATGAATTGTTGACGTGGACTGCAACATGTGTTGTGCACCTACCAGCGTGGGAATTTCTTCTTCTGATAGATGTTTCTGCAACAAATTGTATTGGGTTTTGGGGGGAAATAAATCAGGTTATGGGCTTCCCTCATCTATAAATAGGAGGGCTAATACCTTAAAGAGATACTTTTGAGCTTTGAATGTTATGCTACTAAAATTGTTTTCCAGCCACTTTGCTCTTAAGTCACCTTTGAATTCTTACTTCTTCTTCCTTTCTCAAGCTTCCTTCCATCTTAGGAAGGCCTTCTGAGCTGAGATAACTCTCCCATACACTTCTCCTCCACTTAATTGCACCAAACACTACATCAATCCATATTTTTCGCTGCATCCAACACTGTCACGATTTCCTTCCAGTTTGAAGCCCTCTTCTGCATGTTTCCTTCATCCAAGATGGGCTTGCTGAATATTCATCACCCATCTTGAGGGAAGGTGTAAGAAAGACACGTTTTCTACATTTTGTGTTAGCTTACAACTGGCATATTCCCTTTACCCCACCACATATTACATTTTGTTGCTTTATTTGTTAGTCTGTTAGGATGCTTATTTAGCCTTTATAGAATCATCTCTTGTATTAGTGTTTGTATATATTAGTCGTCTCACAGTCCTTTAGTGTTGGGTTGAATAATGAAGATTGAGGTTTATTCATACTAAATTATGTTCTCTCTCACTTTTCAGTAACAATAGGCTCTAGGACCATAATGACCGAACCTTGTGCAGTAAGGATTTGGTTGATGAGGCAAGAGAAAGACTGAAGACAATTTGTCTGCAGTTGTGATTTGCTTCCAGTAGCAACCTCCTTGCAGCTTAAGGTTTGAAGGAGTTGCAAAGTTTTCTTGATAACTTGGGTAATTGAGTTCCTTCAATTTTCTTCTTTTTGAGGATTAAGATTCATTTGTAATTGAAGGTGTAGTGTAATTAAAAATACTACTAAAATTTACTTTAGAAATTAATATGCAGAGATGTATGAATGTAAAGTGAAAAATATAATTAAAAAATGTAATTTAGAATGGTTGAAAGAATTCTGTTAACTAGTTGCAGCGTGAAAGGTACTTCTAAATCGATGAGAACAAGGATATTCTCATCATCTAATTAATATAGAAAGTTAAAACTATATGTTTTCATTTACGACATTCAGGTTGCTTATAGGAGGAAGTTGCCAAGTGGTAATTCTTTGTTTTGTTTCTTGGTTATGTAAATTTTTTTTAAGTTACATTAAATGAGGTATATGATTTAAAATTGGAACTGCAGGTGGTGTTATGATTATGTCATTAGCATAATTTATATTAAGTTTGTATTGGCANAGAGGAAAAGAAAAAANAGATTGAGTCATTTTGTTGNTTTGGTTTGAGAGTTCATGTGGAGTGTAATTTGGCAAAGAGGAAAAGAAAAAAGAGATTGGGTCAAAATTAGGTGATTACTAGCTAGTATAAAAGTAAGGGTGATTACTTTCTACTTTTGAAATTTGTTTGCTTCTTTATGAGGCCCATCACCTTAATTTGATGCACTTGTAAAACCAACAATATATAGTGAAAAGTAGTTATTGTCCATTGGCATGCTATATCAACTTGAGTGTTTTTTATTTACCTTTGTATTATTGGTTTGCAGGATCTTGTGGAACTGTGTATCATGATCTGTGGTATGGATCGGTATGTTTTTCCTCTTCTTGTAATTTCTGTTTTAAATTTCATCTTGCTTAACATGTTTATGTTTTTTTGTATTAATTACATTATTGGTTATGTTGCAACTCAAATTACTATTATTTAAAGTCCTTTTTTAAAGTGTTCAATTGAAATTTACTTTGTGCGTCGTCGGACAAAACTATATTCATGTTTCTGTAGCGTGTTACTGTCAAGGTTTTTTCAAAGCAAGAATATTCAGATGAAGTGTTATTTTCCTGAAGACAAGAGGTAAAATCTAGAAGTCTAATTTACTTGTAATATTAGGAAATAAAAAATGCCTAAAGTTTATCCATATGATGAAGTCAACTTGTGTATAAAGAATGTTGTGATGACTCGTACGTAGGAGAGAAAATTTAATTAGACCTTAATAAACTATCCTCTGTGGATTTTACCTTAACGAATTTTACACAATGAGATTATCTTTATTAGATTTGAAAAACCTGATATACAAGACTTGACTAATTTGAATCACTTGAGGAATAACCCCTTAACTATACAAAACCTGTTTATTTTAAATTTCTTTATTTAATTGCATTTTAAGTTTGTAAAGCTGAATATTTGATAACGCCTTAACTTTCCTTTCCATCGAGCATTTCATTCCCATTACAGTTTCATGGCCTATTTGTTATCCAATATTTTTCATCCGGTCATTAAAGATGATTAATATTAAAAACTCAATATTTCGGTAGTCTTATTAGGATACTTCACTATTCAACTCAGTCCATATGATATCAACATTTAATGATGATTAATATTAAAAACTCAATATTTCAGTAGTCTTATTAGGATACTTCACTATTCAACTCAGTCCATATGATATCAACATTTAATGATGATTAATATTAAAAACTCAATATTTCAGTAGTCTTATTAGGATACTTCACTATTCAAATCAGTCCATATGATATCAACGATATCAACATTTAATGATGATTAATATTAAAAACTCAATATTTCAGTAGTCTTATTAGGATACTTCACTATTCAACTCAGTCCATATGATATCAACATTTAATGATGATTAATATTAAAAACTCAATATTTCAGTAGTCTTATTAGGATACTTCACTATTCAACTCAGTCCATATGATATCAACATTTAATGATGATTAATATTAAAAACTCAATATTTTGGTAGTCTTATTAGGATATTTCACTATTCAACTCAGTCCATATGATATCAACAATTTCTCTTTTCAACTTTCTCAGGGTCGAAACTTCTTAGTTACATTTTCAACAAGTGTTTATAGAAAAAATTATATAAAATTGCTAGTGTGATGTGAGACCTTGAAATAATAGAAAGTGGATTTTTAAGCCTAACTCAACCCCACAAAATCGGCTTGTAAGGTGAGGTTATCACCTCACTTATATATTATAAATTGGCCTTTTCTCTAGTCGATGTGGGACTTCCAACACACCCCCTTCACGCCGAGGTATAGACATCTCGTGCGTGATAGTAGAAATTGGGTGGTCCAATAGTGGCCCCACAACGGGTGGAATAGAAACAGAAATGCCCACTTAGAACTCGCTAGGATAGGCTCTAATCATGGCTATAATACCATATTAGAAAGTGGGTTTAAGCCTAACTCAACCCCACAAAATCGGCTTGTAAGGTGAGGTTTGCACCTCACTTATATTATAAATTGGTCTTATCTCTAGTCGATGTGGACTTCCAACATGAAAAGTCTGCTTTACCATTTGTATTCAAAATGAAAAAAAAAAATATATTTAGGGTCTGTTTTACATGATGCCTTGTTTAATGGTAAACAGAGAAAGGTGGGTGATGTGTTACAATGTTTTTTGAGAGAAAATATATGACCAATTATGAATATGTGAGGAATATTTGTGTGTGCTTACTACATTAATTTAATAGTCACTCAAAGTTAGGTAAATCTTGTTGCTTCAGTTTATTTTGAAGACATTAAGTTCATTCTTCTTGCGTCTCTATGTAGGTTGTTGAGTATCGTGGTGTGAATGTAAGGCGTAGTGTTACAGATCTAATATGAAGGAAACAAAATATAGTTCGAAAGGAAAAGATTGTTATGTGAGTCCATGATTGCTATTAATATTTCAGTTCATTTATTGCTAATCATAACACCAAACAACATAAAATATTTTCATTGAATATGCATGATGGATAATATATTCATAAATACCTTTTTCTTAGNAAGTACATTCATGATCCNGGCCTATATATCCATTCAAGCTCAATNTTTACTAAAGTCTACATTATGGACGTCATTGTCATGTTTTTATAAACAAAAATTGTAAAGGAAATAATTGATTCCAATGCTACAATAGAATGCATTAGTTTACAAACTTTAAGCTAATAAAGCTTTGACATGTTTTTTNACAAAAGTCAGTATTTTCTAACATGNTTTTATGGAATCTTTGGATAGATACAAGCTTTTAGATATTGCTGAACTCAAGGATAGATAGAGTTGAAACAATGCAGTTTAACTAATGATTGGAAAATACATTTGGAAGCTTGTAGAACCAGTCTTGTGATATGTTGATGCCTATGCTGGAAATGAGAAATCAGCTTAAACTAAACCAAAGCAACATATACTAACTTTGTTAAAAGGAGCTGACACACTGAAGCACTATTAGTATTAGAGAACTCTATATTTATCTTTTGAAATCTTGGACTTATATATAACTAGAGATTTGTACTTTATAAGATACTAAATCCTTTATGTATG
>NW_014543419.1:416912-418021 GCF_000741045.1 Vigna radiata var. radiata | reverse complement strand
TAGTATTAGAGAACTCTATATTTATCTTTTGAAATCTTGGACTTATATATAACTAGAGATTTGTACTTTATAAGATACTAAATCCTTTATGTATGGATATTGTTGTATGTTGATATTATTTGGTTAATGACTATTTCTCAAGTATTATATATAAATTNTTTTTTGCACAATATTTACTTTGATTAATGGATTTACATGTTCGTAAAGTTCTTTGTATTAGGTTTGAAATTGCAATCTGCCTATCTAATTCCATACGGATAAATCTGTATGTAATTTGTCTAACTAATTATATACGGATTTTTCCATATATAAATTACATACGAATTTTTTTATATGTAAATTACATACAAATTTTAGTGTGTGTTTTCGTGTCTCTTTTTTTTTAACATTTTAAGCTCTTCACAAAATTAATACTATATTTTTATATCATTTTATAATAATTTGAAAACGAAATTAGAAAATCTTTTAACAAAGTATTCTTCATTGGACAAAATAATTTTTAATATATATATATATATATATTAAATAAACTATATATTTTTATACTTTGTATGTTTGATGACTACAATTTGTTACTGTAATGATTAAACTAGCGTTAATGTATTATTGTCAATTAGATTCATTATATTATTCCTCTAAAATTATATTTTAGAATACAGTTCGAGTCTTAACAATTTTATANTTTTAAAAATTGTTAGTTTTTATTTAACTTGTGTTATTTTATTTTATAAAGATTTTTTTTTTTCATATGCATGAATATATAGATAAAATTTGATGTTTTATAATTAGAGATGACAAAAATAATTCTTTCCCTCACATATCTTCAGATAAAATCTAAATAGATATATCCACGGTAGAGTTCAATTACTCATTTCCTGAATAATAATTATCAATAACTTTTATTTTAATAGTTTTTGTAAAATCAAGTGCTCAGTATAAAATTAGTAGTGAAAGAAATATTAATTATTGAAAAATTGTTTAAAACTTAACTTCATGTATTTTTATTTTTTATTTAGGCCTATAAAATTTAATTATTTTTTAANAGGATTAATTTTTTAAAATTTATATTTGGTACAAGTCTTTCAAATTTCTATTGTATTAATATTTAA
>NW_014543419.1:412014-415289 GCF_000741045.1 Vigna radiata var. radiata | reverse complement strand
GGCTTCTGCGAGTATGAATCCTTCATTAGATCTTTCACCAGATCTAGTGGCATTAGTTACAAATAATATTCAAAGTTCTGGTGAAGACCTTTTTGTTGATGTTCATGATCAAGGTGTTGCTTTTGCTTATAGTCATGCTCCAACTCCTTCCACTGTTGTTCCTACCACTAATATCACTCANCTTCCTTCCCCTCATAACATTACTTTATCCCATCACGCTGGGTTTGATTGGGTTCAAATGTCCAACAACTCAAATCACTTATATTCTTACAAATTGAAGTCACATCACAAACGATATGAGCGTTGGACAGAAGATGAACACAGGTGCACTTTAATGAAAATTTGGCATTTCATGTTTCCTAAATATTTTGAATTGTGTACATGATTACATTACATNCAAATTAAATATATATACACATGCATGTGTGCATATATAAAGGTGGATAAAAAACTTTAGTAGCTATCTTTTTATGAATTAACTTTATTTCTTCTACGACTATTTCTTCTTGGACTTATAGCTTGTGGCGAAGGAGATTGGAAAGGCATTTCAGAATTATACGTTGTATCAAAGTCTCCATCTCAAGTAGCAAGTCATGCTCAAAAATACAAGATTCATCAAAATGCCTCAACGAAAAATAAGAAGAGGAAAAGTATTCATGAGGTAATCTAAGAGACACTATCAATTAATAAAACAACCTTTTTAATAATGCATGTTATNGTGCACAAGTTAAATTACTATTTTTTGAACTATTTTATATATAAATAAATATGTGTTTTCTATTTAAGTATACTTATTATTAAAAACAATAGTTTTTATCTAAATAATAAACTCATGTGCTCATAATAGGAAAACCAGTTAAACTAAACAAATATTAGGAAAAAATATCTTTATTAAGATGTATATGTTTTTAAATTTTAGATTTCTTGTTTTCATCAGGTTTCTATTGAGCCACCTAAACATGCTCTTCCTACTTATATCATGTCGTTGGATGAAACATCATCCAAAGATGATGTGTTGAACTGTGCAAATCNCATGGAAAGTTGCAATAATTCAATTGGCGCAGTTCCTNNTAAGAAATGGAAGCATTGGACTGAAGATGAACACAAGTACTTTTCAATGAACTTTTTAAATTTTATATTTCCTTTTTCTATGTTTTGATCTTTAGATATCATGCTTAACAAGATGTTTTGTTGTTTGTTTTGACTCTTATCTAANAGGTTATTTGTCCTCGGACATGCCAAATATCAAGACAATTGGAAAGAAGTATCAAAAAATTTTGTCCCCTCAAAAACTCCAACCCAAATTGCAAGTCATGCTCAAAAATACTTCCTTCGTCAAAACATCCCGGAGAACAACAGAAAAAGGAAGAGCATTCATGACATCACTTTGCAGGACATTGCCACCGTTGTAACTCCTTCTTACATTTGAGTTCCTCCTCAACTTTTAGAGTGGAACCAAAAAAGAAAAAAGAAAAGTAGAACAAAATATGTTCAACTTACTATAGAAAGTTGAATATTTTAACATTTATCTTTGATAGAAAGTTTTCTACAATTTGTAATTGTTTCCTTACCAAAAATCTTTACAAACTGTGATTTTCAATACTCGTAAATAGGGTACCTTCGTGTACTTATATAATGTATGTGATTCTAAATATCTAATTTATAATCAAAATATTATTTTGTTAATATTGAAAGAGATAAATTTAAACTCTAATTCAAAAACTAATTATAGTTTTTCTTAATAATAAAAATTATTTTAAATTTTAATATTTTTTAGTGTATAAAATGAATAATTATTTTTTCCTCTAAATTTGATTGTTATTTTATAAAAAAAATTTCATATAGTGTCTTGTTTTCTTTTCATTTTACAGTTGACAATAAAACCCTTGTGTATTGCAAATTTTTATATACTTTGACCATTACACAAACTCTTTTTAGATTTATAAAACTTTAGTTATATTTGTTATATAAAAAATTTAACATAAAATTCAAAGTCATGATACAATGACAAGTTGTAAAACAATGACAAGTTGTAAAAGATTTACATTAAGTAAGTTTTATCTTCAAGATATAATCTTATTAGTTATTTATTGATGTTTTTCTCTTTATTATGTTAAATGATAGTCACTGTTGATAAAAAAAACATCATAATTTTCTTTTTGAATTTAATTTAAAGTTTAGATCGTTAATTTTTTTTTACCATATATAAATCTCAAATAAAATATGTTGTTATTGAAATAAAATTTAATTTAAAAATTAAATTCACTCAATATTGATGATTATGCAAAAATCAATGATGAATTCTCCAAAAAAAAATTGCTACTTCGGTATTTTATATTTATCATTTCTCCTTCTTTTGAATTTTAGATTTTAAAAATGTTTTTCAATTATTTTTTTCTCTATTATTATTATTAGGCTCTTCTAAAATAATTTAAACTTTTTAATTTAGTTATTTAATATAATTTTTATATCAATAATAACGATGTTACTATACTAACTATATAATAACAATATATATATATATATATATATATATATATATATATATATATATATATATATATATGTCTATGGGTTTGCTAATTTCCGTAAATTGATTTTTCAGTTGGTACATTTTAGCAAAGTATATCAAATTTTAGGTTACAAAAATTTCCCTATTAAAAAGGAAAACCAACTTTAAATCCAAGGGTATTTTAATAATTTTAAAATTTATTTTAAAATAAAAAAATTAAAAGTTGTTATTAAAAATTCTGATTGGTCAACGGGAGAAGTTATTAGCTTTTATTTTATTTTTTATTTTAAAAAACAACTACCTTTTAAAAAATATGATGGTTTAGGATTTATAGAACTCGTCTGGGTTTATAGTAGAACCCGTCTGGGTTTATAGTAGAACCCGTCTGGGTTTATAGAATCCGTCTGGGTTTATAGAACCTGTCTGGGTTTATAAAACCCGTATGTGTTAAAAAACCAACTACCTTTTATTTTATTTTTTATTTTAAAAAACAATTACCTTTTACAAAATATATAATAAAAGCTAATAACTTTTCCTGTACATGTGGACCAATCAGAATTTTTAATAACTACCTTTTATTTTTTTTATTTTAAATTAAAATTTAAAATTATTAAAATACCCTTGAATTTAAAGTTGGTTTTCTTTTTTAATAGGGACATTTTTGTAACCTAAAACTTGGTACACTTTGTTAAAATGTACCAACGGAAAAACTCCCTTACGTAAATTAACAAACCCATATATATATATATATATATATATATAT
>NW_014543419.1:384164-411528 GCF_000741045.1 Vigna radiata var. radiata | reverse complement strand
ACTCATTAAAAGAATAGAAAAAAGGTTTGCAATATTCAAATTCAATCTTTGAAACAAAATGTAAAAGTAAAAAAATTAGTTTTCATCAACTTTCAAGAATAGCCCAAAATCTCTATAAGTTTCTAAAATTTTCTTCGAACTCACGAAAATTCTATCTTAACCTAGCAAGAACATAATTTTGGAACACATTCAACTCAATAAAATTCATAGCAAAAATTGATTAGATTGTCAAAGAAACTGAAATTTCAACTTCCTTAATGAAAGAATTGATTGGTTAAATTTGAAGAGTTCTTGATTGAAAAAAAAAATCTATGATAAAGAAGAGGATGAGATTTTGGAAAATTCTCAAAGAAAGAATATTAGAATGTTTTTTTTTTTTTTGAGAAAAATTGTTTGGAGAGGTCAAAACAATGTTTGTGTTTGGTTTAAAGAGACTAACTATAGTTCTTAAAAAAAATTACAATTTTATTTATTAATAAAACTTTCATATTGTTTGAGATTTTTTTTTTTTTTTTTGCAAAATTTAAGGTTAAACTCATTCGGAGGTCTCTATTTTTGTTTTTTGTCCCAATTTCGTCCCGTCTTAAAATTTTAACCAATTATGTCCCTAAGATTGAAAAATTGGAAGAAATTAACCCTTGTCGTTAAATCAAGTTAACGGAGTTAACTTCCAACTTACCTATGAAGGTGAGGTGGCTTTTATTTGTTATGTGGCGTGCAAAGAAGTTTTAAGGTGATTTTTATTATGCACATAACTTTTATCAGTGAAGTTAAACAAAAAATTAAAAAATTGGGATTTTTGTTTCAGATTTTAAAATTAGGGTTATTATAAAATAGAATTGGGATATTCAATTCAAACTTGGTGTGTTTGATTTGCCTAGTGCCTACAGCGAGCAAAGCTAGTTATGGATATTCAATTCAAACCAATGAAAGTTCATTTCCAGAGGTCACAAATCACAACAATAGGTAGCAAGTTGTAGTATAGATATGGTTGATTTCGTTGTTATCCGAAGTGACTTTGGAAATTCGTTCATTCGGTACCTGATGCAATGTTTCTTCTTCCTCCTTCTCTTCGTGGTCTCCCTTCACATCCAAAAAACTGGGTTGATTTGTTGAAGATAAAAGCCTAGCCCACATTCTATCAGTTATCACTACGTGGTTCTGTCTCTTAGTGATTCTCTGCATAACAAAGCAAGAAAGTATGAAACTTTATCACAAAGGGGTTTGTTGAATGTTAATAAATAAATCTTATTTATTCTTCGGAAACAGCAAATATCATGGCTGATGAACTTACATAGAAGGGTATATAAGTTTGTCTTCCATTGACAAGTCCACTAGTATAGTCAGTGTAACCTGCCATTGCTCCATGAAGAGCACTTTGAGCAAAAAGTGTGCAGTATGAAACAGAAGCATTGCTTGGAATAGCTCGAATTATGTAAGTTGGATCTCTAATCCCAATTCTATTTTAAAATAACCCTAATTTTAAAATATGAAACAAAAACTTCAATTTTTTAATTTTGTTTAACTTCATTAATAAAAGTCACGTGCATAATAAAAGTCATCTCAAAACTTCTTTCCACGTCACGTAACAAATAAAAACTACATCACCCTCATAGGTAAGTTGAAAATTAATCTCGTTAACTTGATTTAACGGCAGGGTTAAATTTCTTTCGATTTTTCAATCTTAGAAACTTAAGTGGTAAAAATTTTGAGACAGAGACGAAATTGGGACAAAAACACCAAAATAGGGACCTCCAAATAAGTTTAACCAAAATTTAAAAATTTATTTATTCCATAAAAAAATGCAAGAAATAATAATTTTTATACAACTGCTAATTCGTATTAAAATTTATTGAATAAAAATATTTTACCAACAAAGGAATAGTAGGACAATTATATACATTAGTAAATCATTTCTATAACTAATTTTTAAACACTTTTTAATTTATTTTATCTTTTATCTTTCACATTTTTCCTTATCAATATTTTAACTATAAACCACATTTGAAATTAGATTTAATAAAAAGAGAATAATTACTTTATTTGTTTACTATTTTTTAAATATATATATATATATATATATATAAACCTAAAAATATTTAAAATTAACTTAAACAAAAAATACCAGTAAAAAGATAAAATAAACATTAAAACTCAAATAACACATTTTTATTACTATAAAAAAATGTACACATATATGGGTCATATCTAACTATATTACACGTGAATCTATCAGTTATAATAATAACAAATTGAAACAATTCTAAATATAGAAATTTAATCACTCTGTAACAAGAAATTTAAACACTCAAAAGTAAATATAACTTCTGTTACATCAAATTAAACAATAAGTTTTTCAACTCCTTTCTGTGGTTTTTGGCACCTAGTCAATCCAACTACACCTAAAAAACTATCAACTTCATGATCTAAAGCCAACATTAAATCATCAAACATGTTAAGACATAAATTGGGATGAAGTGGAATTACAAGAAACTTTCTAACACCCAAAGACACAAGAAACACAAGGCTTGACTCTAGAAGAAGAGGTGGAAGAAAACTTACACTGCTCAATTGTTTATCAATGGATTTGGTGAAGAAGGAAGATGACATAAGACGTGGCCTCGTCGTTTGCCACATCAAACAAAAGTTAACGCCGTTCAATTTTAAGGACTAATAGTAATAGTTTCAAAACTATGAGGACTAAAAGCAATCAAAGTTTCGAGTATGGACACCCAAAATCGTGTGATACTTAAGGGACGAAAAACATATTTAACCCTTAATTCTTTTGTTGGTTGAATCCTATTTGTTTTTTTATTTTTAAAAATGTTTCTTTTATTAGTTTATGATAATTTATTTTAGGTTAAACCCTTTAAGTTGTCTCTATTTATGTGGGGTTTTTCCAGTTCAATCCCCGTTTTATTGGATTCCCCAATATAGTTCTAAAAAATGCAAATTTGAGTCAATTGGCCTCTGTCGCTAAATTGGCTTAATAGGGTTAAGTTTTTTATGAGGTAGAACATTGACGTGGCCAATTTTTTAAATGTGGCATTCTCATACTTCTGTTCGTGGAATTTGATAAAATAAACATTTTAAAAATAGATTTTCTAAAATATGAGCAAGAACAGGGCATTCTCATAGCGTTATTGGAAGCGATGAAGTTGACTTGGCCACCACAACCTGTGCCAGGGAGGGCATTGAACATGAATGATCAGTGAATTATACCTAAAAAGATTAAAAAAAATTTCCGTCTTCAAGGATTTGGGTGTTTGATTCCCCATTTTTAGGGTTACTCATTTAAGAAGGATAATTGATTTGGCTAAAAGTGAAAGAGGGGTAGAAGAAAAAAAATGATGATTGTTTGAGGGAATAGAAGAGTTTAAGTAGAAGAGTAATGGATGTGAGAAAATCGCATTTGCGCTCAGGCCACCGCAGAATCTAGCACTCAAGAAGCAAAGCTTATCAAGAAACTCAATTGATTCATCAATGTTAACTAAATTACAGTAATTATCGAGACGCAGAGTTGTTAAGAATGGTGCGTCTCGTAGGCTCGGTAGATCAGTTAAGAACTTGCAATCTTCAAGACTTACTACAGATAATGATTCCAACATCTGCAACATAAAACCGAATGGGTCAAGTTATTATCTTTTAATGTAGAAACTCATGGTTAGACAAAAAAATTTGACAGATACACATGCCTTTTAATGCATAACTACACTCATCTATGTTTTTTCCAAATAAGTGGGATCCTATAACTTCTAAAGCCAACGGAAGGCCACACGCATAAAAAATTACACGCTTGGAAATGTTCATATAAGATGGATCAACTTTACCATTTTTGAAGGCATGCTAGTTAAACAATTCGAAAGCTTTTTAAACATTTAATGGTTTAACCTCATATAAGTTAACTACCCCATGAGCATCTAACAAGTGCTTGTCTCTTGTGGTGATGATGATTATACTTCCAGAGCCAAACCAATTCATATCCCCTCGCAACTGCCTTTAACTACTCTAATTTGTCAACATCATCAAGAAGTAAAAGGACCTTCTTTTATTGAAGTCTCCCTTTTAATATTGGTATTGCTCTATTGACATCTCCCACTTTAATACCTTCTTTGAATGTTTCAAAAAGTAGTATTTCTTGGAGTTAGACAATCCCATGTTTATTAATTGCCTTTTCTCTAATGTCAGATAGAAAACACGAACCTTGATAATACCAAAAGATAGTGTTATACATAGAACGAGCATTCAGAATCTCCTTCAAGCTATCGCAGAAAACCCCAAATCAAACGTAGATGAACCCTAAATCGCATTTGCGCTAAGGCCATTGTAGAATCTCCTTCAGGTCGCCATCAACATCTCATCCTCTACCATTTTCGAACCTTAACCGCAGACCGAAGAGGCGAGGTAAAATCGCAAGCAAATTTTGTTCTTTCGCAAGAATCGCAAAACACAACAAACCTCCAATAGCGACTTCTCCGTTGCAAATCGCTGTCGTCAATAGCCATAACAATTCACCGTTGTTTGAATCATCTTCCTCAAGAACCACTTCCTTGTGCCGGGAAACCTGCACACAACAAAACCCAAAAATTCCACCAACAAATCCTAATTTTAAAATATTGGTTAAAAGCTCTTTTTGTTCCCAGTTTTGGTTGGGAAAATTCGAAATGGTCCCTGTGTTTATTTTGTGTTCAATTTCGTCCCAAAGAACGAATTTAGTGTTCAATTACGTCTTTTTCAGTAACTCCGTTAAAATTGTTAACGGCAATGTGTCCAGATGTGCAACTGCTAACTAAGGTGTCATTTCTTTGCTGACTGGGAGTCCTTTTCAGTAGCCGTTAGAAATTTTTAAATTGTATTTCTTAATTAGGGTTTTTATTTTGGGAATAAATTGAAGAGGGTGGATTCTAAATAAGGGTTTTTATTTCCCAATCTTCTTCCCTCAGTTAATGAGCCATGTCTGCTTCCCATTCTTCTTCATCTTGTTGGAATAGCTTGGGCCGTCGTACTTCTCATTATTCACCTGGGGGTGGTTCAATGGGGCTAGGGATAATCCCCATTTGCAATTATGGTGAGATGGCAATAGTAAAAATGGCTAGAACTCCAAAGAATGCGGGAAGATATTTTTGGGGTTGTCGAAACTACAAGGTAATGTGAATATAAACCTTATGTTCTTTATGTGTTAGTAATTAACATTGTGTTTGAAGTTTTTGTTGTTGATGAATAATAGAGTGAAGTTGGTAATGCGATGTGTTGCAACTATTTCAAGTGGTGCAGTAAAGAAAATAATGACAAAAGGGATGTTATTATTGGGAGGCAAAGGGGGAAGATTTATGATCTGGAAAACGCACTCAAAGCTTCGAAGAAAAAGATCCAATTATTAGTAGCAGTGACTGGTTTTCTTAGTGTAGTTAACATACTTATGTTTTGTGTATTTTGCTTGAAGTGATGATGTTTAAAGAGGTGGTCCCAATGTGGTTGAACGTAGTGATTTAAGGTTAATGGAGTTGGAATGTTGTGATGTTTAGGTTGTGGCTGTTTCTTTTGTACTAAATGAAGGAATGAAATTATAATTATTTAGTAAGTAATTGTTCAATTTAGTCTCAGTTTTTGTTTATTAGTTATAAATGTGGTCCCTATATTGAGGACTGATGTGTTGATAAAGCAATAAAACAAAACATGATTCAAATTGTATAAAGCATTAAAATGATAAAGCACATCCAAAACAGAACCAAGATAATCATTACATGCATATTAGGTGACCAATTCCAACAAATGAAGTGTTTAATGTTTGACACCAAAACATATTTAAAGCACATCCAAAACATATCAAGTGGCTAATGTTTACCACACAACTGACCAATTCCAAAGAAACCAAAGTACAACAAGTTTATAACATTATAAAGCACGTTGTTTTCTAATTGGTAACTTGTCGGGTCTGATTGATGGTGGTTCAGATTGTTGTGTCATTTCCTCAGTTGGTGGTTGGGATGGTTGTGTAATTTCCTCAGTTGGTTGTTGGGGTGGTGGTTGGGATGGTCCTGGTAGGTCTGCTTCATGTTGAGTAGGGCATTTATTTCTCTTATGTCCAACTTGACGACAAATACTACATTTCTTGCGGTGGCCACCATTGGTCATTTGGGTCTCATCCCTCCTTAGTTCCCATTGCTCCAACCTTCTTTTCTTCTTTGGTCTGCCAGGTAATTTTTTGTGGAATGGTGGGAGGACGTCTACGTAGGGTGTTCTTTCCCATAACAGGTTGTCATTCACTGGAAATATGATGGAGGCATATGCTTCTTCATACGTTGACCGTCTGAACCAAATGGGTACATAATTTTCTGGATCTAAATTTAGGAACTTCATGGCTGCAATTGCATGGCAGCAAGGGATCCCAGTAAGAAGCCATTTCCTGCACGTACAATCTTGGTTGTCCAGGTTAACTGCAAACTTGTTTGTAATCTGTGCATAATGCCTAACTTCAAAGATTTTTTCTGCAGACCAACTGTCATTAAGCCATAAATGAATACAAGTTCAGAAATATTTGATCAATAACACCATTTTAATCACAATGAGACTACCATCAGAGGGAAATTAAATGCATACCTAGGGATCCAATTTTTCGATAAATTGGACTCTTTGGTAAGTCTCTTTCTAATCTTGGGGCAGATATCAAAGTCCATATTACATGTTTTTATTCTATTGGTTGCCCATCTTTTCATGAGGAAAACTCTAATTTCTTCAAGCATGGTTATAATGGGTTTTCCTCGTGCCTCAACAATCACACTATTAAAACCTTCACTCATGTTACTGGTTAATGCATCACAAAATGCCCTACCTGTAAATCTAGATCTTGACCAATATTTGTTACAAGAAATAAAAATCATTGTTATATGCACTATACAAGTGATCAATGTATTCATAATGAATAAATAATACCTTGGCGGGATAACAATTAGATATTTGTAAGCCTCTTCATTCACTTTCTTCATATTTAACATCTTTTTTTCCCAAGCTTGGGGATATGTACTTGCAGCAGCTTTCCACATTAGATTATTCAACTTTTGGCCAGAGAACTTTTTCCTAAAATTTGCATACATGTGTCGCATGCAAAATCTATGCTCTGCCTTAGGTAAAAGTTGTTCAATAGTTGGCAGCAAACCCTATTTGTAACAGGGACAAAATTGAACAGTATAATCTAAAATAGGGACCAATTTGAACATTTTAATTGCAAATAGGAACCAAATAGAATACGACTGATACAATTATTATTATGAAACAGAACAGAAAATTGCATGTACCTTTCGTTGATCAGACATAAAAGTGCATGCATTGCCAACTTCAGCACCCCCAAGGTCTTCTATCAACAACTCTAGAAACCATGTTCAACTATCTTTGTTCTCTACTTCCACAATTGCATATGCCAGAGGTAACATCTGGTCATTAGGATCTCTCCCAATACTGGTTAATAACTCCCCCTTATACAACCCTTTCAGAAAACATCCATCCAAACCAATAAATGGCCTACAATACACGAAGCTAACCTTGCAAGCTTTCAAACAAACATAGATTCTCTGAAAAACTGACTGACCATTTCCACTATCCACTTTAACTTGTACTGTTGAACCAGGGTTACATTTCAATAATTCATGTGCATAGTCATGAATTCTTTTGAACTGATTTTTGAAACTACTTTCAAGTTTTTCAGATGCCATTATCTTTGCCCTACGAGCTTTAGAAAGTGTGACATTCATATTCCATTTCCTCAAAGCTTTTGAGCGTATTTCATTTATCTTCAAATTCAGATTTTGTTGTAGTGAATTATCCAATGTCTCACTCAACCACTTAGCATTCATCATTTTAATGTTGAATTGCCTACTGCAATTATGGTTATCCACTACTTTTCTCAATTGTCATGTACTACATGCTTCCATATACCCACAATAAGCCATCCATGGACAACTCTTTTGGGCACCCAAACATCTCACTCGTACCCGTCTATTATCATTCTTAATAAACTTCAAATCTCTCCCACCATGGACTGCATAACTTCGAACAGCCTCCATAAACTCATTTTTATCCTTAAATTTTGTTCTCACTTCCCACTTGTAATCAGACATACTCTTTTGCATAACAAAGGTCCCAAATGGACCACAACTTTGGCTTTCATCCTCACTTCCACTTTCATTTGGACTGGCCAAAAACTCTGACTCCCACTCATCATCAGACAACCCTCTGTCATATGGGTTCTTCTCGCTATGTGCAATATCAACTGAATCCTCACTTCCACATTCTTCATTTTCACTAACTTCCACTGATACAGCCCCTTCTATATTGTCCCTAAGTACTTCATCAACATTAACATCAACATCCACTAATCCTTCATCCCCTTCTCCTTCATCAACATCTCGCTAGGCTTCATGCCCTTCTCCTTCATGACTATGCACATCCCCTGAATCATCAAACACACTTGAAGTATAATCTTCAACGTGAACTTCTTCCTCCACATCATCCATGTCCTCCTCCTCCAAATGTACTTCTTCAACGTGAACTTCTTCCTCCACATGCACCTCCCTCTGTTCATCATCCAAGTGTACTTCCTTCTCCTCCTCATTATGGACGTCATTATTCAAGCCCTCCCTACCTAAAGTTCCTTGACACAGCAAAAGAACTTGGTCTTGTTGTTGTTCACTTGGTTCTATTTCAACCAACTTTGGGTCATCATCCACACCGTGAACCACATACACCTTAACTTCCCCTAACTGTTTGGCAATGCCTACCATGTTCATTGCACTCTTATCATCATCCAACTTAAGTAGAATATTATCAATGCAATAAAATATGTCTGTCACATTAATATACCCCAATTCTTTAACAGCATCTACTGCTTCGAAATAACTCCATTTGTCAGGGTCCACACTCCAATATGTCTTTCCCCCACCAACATATTCAATAGGATATTGACATACTAGGGTCCCACCATGGTGGACCGCAACATTAAACCTCTCATCAGACATCTCAAAAGCAACCCTACAAAAGTAACTGTTATGGGCATGTGACCACTATATCAAACTCAAAAATCCACCAATACCAACCACTTATCATACGTTACACAACAATACCCTATATAAATTTCAAAAATTGTTACAACATTTGTAACTTTTCCAAAATCTAACACTGAAACGAAAATTTTTGGGGTTTTACAGTCTTCAATAACTAAACCTAGAAATTTATATGCTACAAAGGAAGGATCACGAACGCAAACCTGATTTCGCAGATTTGATTTCCCAAAGATGGTTGCTTCCGATTACAAAAGCACGTTACTGGTGTCGAAGCCCAAAGTTGTTCTTCTCAAGTTTCACAAGTTGTTCTTCCCAAATTGAAGCACTTCTCAATCTCGCAAGTTTCACAAGTTTCCCTCCCAAATACTTAACTTTAATTTTATTACCAAAATAACAACCTTAATTAGAAATTCAATTTAAAAAAAACCCAATTCCAACTCAAACGGATTCCCAGTCAGCAAAAAACTGACACCTCAGTTAGTAGTTGCACATCTGGACACATTGTCATTAACAATTTTAACGGAGATACTGAAAAGGACTTAATTGAACAACAAAATCGTTCTTTGGGACGAAATTGAACACAAAATAAACACAGGGACCATTTTAAATTTTCCCAACCAAAACTAGGACCAAAAAGAGCTTTTAACCTAAAATATTTAATGTTACGAAATTTCATGTATAAACCGCTACGAATGCCACGTACTAAAAACTTATCACGTCAAGGTGTTAGATAATAAAAAACTTAACCTCATTAACCCAATTTAACGGGAGAAGCTCAATTGACTCAAATTTGCATTTTTTAGGACTCAATTGCGGAATCCAATAAAACGGAGATCAAACTAGGAAAAACCCACATAAATAGAAACAACCTAAAAGATTTAACCTTTATTTTAATGCTACGAGTCGAGTTCAAATATTTGACTAATCATCCGTTTGTATAAAAAATTAACAAAAAATGTGTTATATATATATATATATATATATATATATATATATATATATATATATATACGAGTTAATGGTCATTTATGGGCAGTTAGAATGAATTATTGAGTTAGATTGTCTTACACTTTACAAGCATACGGTATTAATAATTGATTATTGGGTTTAATTGCCAAAAAATATATTGCATTAATGATTTATCAATGGGCATGTCTGTCACGATCCCTATAAATATACAATTGATGTCCAAGTAAAGACACTTTGATCTATTCTAATAAAATAGAAATCTCTTTATCAAACATATCTGACTTAAGCCTCAGAGTGTCTTCTACAGGTCAATTACCCATCATAGTGGATTCGTTCTCGAAGAAGATTGGATGATCGAAAGAGAGAAGGGTAAGGAAGGACGACCGACCCTCGGACCAATTCAATCGAAACATTTTGGAGTCCACTGTGGGACTGAGCGACAACCCCATGAAACCACGAGGAACCAGACGCGTGCTCGTCTCAACATCACTACTTCAGATTAATATCAGGTTTTGCAACAAGAGCAAAAAATTCCAGAATAATTTCTAAAGGCATTTCTTTTGTTTTGAGACTTCCAGGTAATCATTAGAGGTTTACGAGGCAAAAAAAATTAATGCCTCAACAAAACAAAATAAATTATAAAATATTGAAGAATTTACTTAATTTTGTTTAACGCATATTTTTGTGAGTGAAAATATCTTGCACAGGAAGGTTCGGTCCTTTCCTACGTTGAATCACCTACGTTCAGTCTTGTCAGTGAGTTGAATCACCTACGTTCAGTCTTGTCAGGTTCTAATTATAAAACTAAATTATAAAATGTTGAAGCAATTAATTTATTTTATTTAACACATATTTTTGTAAATATCTTGCACAGGAAGGTTCGGTCCTTTCCTGCTCAGTGAGTTGAATCACCTGCGTTCATCCTTGTCAGGTTCTAAAAATAAATTGTAAAATATTGAAGACTTAACTTTATTTTGTTTAAGGAATATTTTTATAAGTGAAAATATCTTGCACAAGAAGGTTCAGTCCCTTCCCGCTCGATCAGTTGGACCACCTGCGTTCAGCCTTATCAGGTTCTAATGGCTTTTCATTATAAAAAAAAAATTATAAAATATTGAAGCATTTACCTTATTTAACGCATATTTTTGTAAGAGAAAATATATTGCACAAGAATGTTCAGTCCCTTCCCGCTCGGTCAATTGGACCACTGCGTTCAACCTTGTCAGGTTCTAAGAATAAATTATAAAATATTGAAGCATTTACTTTAATTATTTTAACGCATATTTTTGTGAGTGAAAATATCTTGCACAGGAAGCTTCAGTCCCTTCCCGCTGGTCAGCTGAATCACCTACGTTCAGCCTTGTCAAGTTCTAATGGTTTTTCATTATAAATATAAATTATAAAATATTGAAGCATTTACCTTATTTTATTTAACACATATTTTTCTGAGTAAGAATATCCTGCACAAGAAGGTTCAGTCCCTTCGCTCAGCGAACTCCTACATTGTGTCGCTCGGTGATTCTAAAACAAATTCAGCTCAACCCAAGGCTCCTACGTTGTGCTGCTCAGTGATTCCAAAGCGAATTCACTTGAAAGACCTCGACCTAGGGAATGATTCCAAATAAAACTCCTAGATTCCATCGCTTGGTGCAGAGAGGAATGAAGACTTAAAGCGCATCGAAAATAAACTCCCCTAAATACAACGTGAGTGATCTCTCTTAAGCTCATAATAATCTTTGCGCACCTCTTTCAATAAAGAGTTTTCTTGGACTTGGGGGACTTATATTATATATGAAATATACCGATCCAAATTAATGGTCATTTATGGGTAGTTAATAGGTATTAATGGGTCAGATTGTCTTACGCTTTGCAAATATACAGTATTAATAATTGATTATTGGGTTTAATTGCCAAAAAATATACTGCATTAATGATTAATCAATAAGCATAACTGCCATAAGCCCTATAAATATACGATTGATGTCCAAGTAAAGACACTTAGATTTATCCTGATCAAATAGAGACTTCTTTCACTTTGATTTATCCTAATCAAATAGAGACTTCTTTATGAAACATATTTGACTTAAGCGTTAGAGTTTCTTCTACATATCAATAATCCATCGCAGTGAATTCATTCTCAGAAAGGATTTAACAATAAAAAAAAAAAGAACAGAACAAGGAAGGACGACCAACCCTCATATCAAGATCAATTCAACCAAAACAATATATATATACATATATATATATATATATATATTTAAAAATATATTTTATAGTTTTATACAAATTAATATACTTTTGTCTCAATTCAACCAAATTCAAAAACTCAATTTAAAAAACACTAAATTTATATGTTGATCATTCACTCGTAAAATAGTCACAAAAAGATACATAAATCTTGTTTAGCCATTAATATAATCATTTACACAATCAATCTTACTAATATAGTTTTAACGTATTAAAAACTATTTATATATTTTTTAAATTTTAAGATGTAAATGTATCAAAATTTCAGATAAAAATAATTTTCAATCCTATATCAAAATTTATCACTTAAAAACATATTTAATCCTAATTTTAATAATATAATATGATCTTCCATAATTAAACAACCACACAAAATGCAAGGATTTGGGTATACCCTTCCTATATCCAACAAAACATTACATTATAAGTACACATCCAATATATGAAACTCAACCAACTTTTCTTACCTAAACAAAATGTTTTTAAAAGCAAATAATCATAAAAGTAATATGCTAATCTTACGAATTTTGATTCAAGAACCAAATACATAATTAGGTACCATAGTAATTAAGATTTATCTTTACCAATCAATCTCAACCCAAAACAATAACAAAGACATAAGAAAATATATGTTTGTTTAAAATGTGAGGGAAAAAATGAAAATATTATTGTAAAAGAAAATTAAAAAAAAGAAGATAAATAGTTGTTTTAAAACTAGAAAATATTCTAATGTTTACACTTTTGAGAAAGATAAATGTATATAATTTTAAAAAGGAAAGGAAAAAACTATGTCTACACTTTTGTCTCCGTGTTTTGAGATTCTTTTTATTCCTTAATTAAAATTAAATCTCCACCGCTATTATGTTTTAACTAAATATGAAAGAAATGTGCCCATTAATGGCATATAAATCTAAATTAAAATAATTGTAGAATAACGTTTTATTTTAAAAAATATTATATCCTCCTTTTTTTAAAAAAAAACACAACATTTTCCTTTTGTATTCTTTTCTATTGAATAACATTATTTTAAATTAACAGGCTTGGAAAATATGTATATAAATGTAATGCTAAGTAAATTTCCCAAAATTTTATTGAATTGAATTAATTACATATTATTTTTTACATCAGACAACTATCTAGAACACTGTCCCTNATCTTTTTCTCTGTTTAACTTTAACAAGAAACATTGGTCAAGTGAAATATCTCAATTCAAGAATCACACACATTGACTAAGGATAAAAACAACACCTTCAAATTATTTATTCTTCATTTATACAAATTTTCACNTGTGATCATATTGCATTCTATACATACACAGGCAAATGCTTATTAGAACCAAAACATTATGGTAAAAATTGTAGGAATCTCTTGTAGCATTTATTTAATTAATATATATTTATAAAAGAAATCTCTTATTTTTAGAGCTTAATTAAGTGCAAGTTCAACAATCTAAAACAAATTATTAACATATAGTTATTGCATGAAATTACATTACAAATGAAAGGAATAAAACCCTACATATTTAAACTCACTAAACCCATTGCAAATTAATATGTTTGACTAACATTTAATGGGAATTGATTACATTAAATGAACATTCAATTAAGAGTTGAGTTAGTTGTAATACTATTAAATCTGTTTTATGTAACCGATTACACTACTAACATAATTTATTACTTTGCGTATGATATGACAGTAACTATAAATTGATGTACTGTTTGTATTTCTGTAACTTTTGATCACTTTAACATTTTCATATCGGATTGTTTTGATATGAGAAGAGTTTACAGATTACTCATACGCTCCAAGAATCAAGAATACAAAGAATTTGAAGAATCTTGAGGCATTCTTGAGAGGCATTTTAGTGGACTGAATTGGTTGATCACATTAGCACGACTGAAGGTGTATCTGGTTTTGATCAGAAGAAGATTTTGAAATCTTTAACTTGTTGTTCCCCTGGACGTGCATGTCAGGAAGAAGAGTGAGGAGCTCTTGACTTTGAGAGGATTCTCAAAAGATTTCTTCAACAAGACCGTAGGGTGCTGTGTGTGCAGGTGTATTATGTTTCTATATTTGATTGAGAGGTGGGAAGGTGTTTACATTTGAGTGTGCTCTGCAAAGCCTTGGCTGTAATACTCTGATCATTGTAGTAAAATACTCTTCAATCTAAGGTTGATTGGGAGAGTGACTGAATGTAGGCATTGAGGTCGAACCAATATAAAAATTGTGTTTGATTTTCTCTCCTTATCTCTTTATATTTGTTTGCATACATTCTTTGCTTATCTCGCAAGAAAGATTTAAAGAACATTCTAATTCTTCAAAAAGATTTTAAAAGTGCACGTTTTTATTAAACACCAATTCACCCCCTACCCCCTTGGTGTGAAGAAACAAGCTTCATTATTTCTAACAATTTCCATCTCCTAGAACATGAGGTTGGCAAGGTCGACAAGGTCAGCGAGGCTGGCAAGGTCGATGGGGTAGGCGAAGCATAGAAGGCTGGCAAGGCAGATAAGGATTAGTTAGTACTGTCAAAATGGGTTAGAACACGCGAGTTAAGCCGGCCCACCACGGGTTCGGGCCTAGTTGGGTTTGGAAAAAATGAAATTTTTTTACACGGGCCAATTTTCAACCTGGCTCACTTAGAATCCGACTCATCCGGGTTGAATTTGTGGTGAGTCGGGTTGTCTCACAAAGCCACCTAATTTAATTTAATTATTTATTATTTTGCGTTTCAATATTATTAGTTAACATTTTTTTTATTGGATTGTAATTGAGAATAAAGAAAAGGATGTTTCAAGAGAGCAAAATATTATAATTTATCCACTCAAGATTCTAATCTTACAAATGGTAAGTGACACAAAAATTATCAATATTATAAACTTATTTATTCACTTTTAGGATTTGCTTTTGGATTATATTTGAGTTGTATGTTGATTTTTTATTTTGAATTGTCTTTGAAGTTTAACACCATTTTAGACTGAAATTATTTAAATTTGAATTACAAAACAAATGTAATATTTTGGATTTAAATAAACACTTGTAATTAAGTGAGCTAGTGAGTCAACCCGTTTAACCCACCAACTAGTGGTGGGTCAAGCCAGGTTCGAATTTTTTTGGCTCGCTAATAAATGAGCCGGGTTGGGTTCACTAAGTGGCCAACCTGTGGTCGGTCGGGCCGGATTGGACCGGGTGGCTCGTTTTGAAAACAATAGGATCGGTAAGGCCGACGAGGTCGACAAGGTCAGCAAGATGAGGCTGGCGAGGCAAACGAGATTGGGAAGGACGAGGTCAAAAAGATTAGCAAGGTTGGCAAGATTGTTCATGTCGGCAAGGTAGGTGAGGTCGACAAGGTCGGCAATGTCAGCGAGGTCGACGACATAGGTGAGGCTCACAAGATTGGTGAGTGATAGTGTTATTGTTGATACGATCAAATTAATACTATGTACGTAAATATAAGAACTTCAATATTGCTAAGATAATAGTCAACCAAATAGAAAAAGTAAATTCAACCCTAAGTCATCTCCGAATAAACATGAAATTGATTTCTAACAAATTAATTCTTATAAAAACTATACAAAAATGAGTTAGTCGAATAAAATAACATAAATAATAAAAGAAAATAAATGATTGAAGAACAAAATAACAAAAGATAGAAAGAAATTTATAAAAAGATTTTAAAATAAAATAAAAACAATGATAAAGAAAATAGGTTAATTTCACTCTTTTTTCAAAAATAGGATTCATCATTGATTATTTAAATATTATTGTTCAATTAATTATCGGCTTACATTTTCAAATTAATCAACTTATATTATCAATTACTTTGTTGATGTTCTCACTATTAACCAAAATACATTCTCAATTAAAAGTAAAAGCTTTCTAGATTAATCATAGAAAGTTTAATCAAAATACATTCTTAATTAAATATTAGGTTTAATACCTATTTTGGTCCCTCTTTTGGAAGGGTTTGTTCAAAGTGGTCCTCCCTTTTTCAAGAAGTTCACTTAAGTCCTAGCTTTTGCAAAAACTTTGCAAATAGATCCTTTTTGGTAACGGCGTTAACTTTGTTAACGGCAGAGCTGCCAGGTGGCTAATATTTGATGATGTGGCATTGTTATGTGTTTTAAAAAATTAATTAAATGTGACATGGAATATGTAAAAGTTAGGGTTAATAAAATTAGGATTTGGGATAAAATCAAAGTCGTGATTTTCTGGGCAATGTCGATTTTGTCTTCGGAGAATTCCAAGTTCTGAGAGTACATTCCTGCATTGTTTCTGTGAAATAAATATATTCCATTCTGACTTTTAGTTCTTATCTAATGAAACGAAGGAAAAAAACATGAAAAAAAGTAAAACTTACATGAGAATATTAAGAGGCAAATCTAAAGCTAAAATCTCAGAGCAAAATCTCTCTACAGAAGCAAAAAAGCTAAGCACCAGGACTCTCCTTTTGGATTTTCTCTCTCACTCCTCTTTTTGCCAACACTCTTGCTGTTTCAGCTCCGATTCCAGAAGTCGTTTATTTTATTCAAAATTCAAAGTTTCTGGCATTATTTTTGCATCGAGTTGGTGTTCAACAACCCTTCAAGAATGGAGACCAAGTTCCCTGTTGGAATGGTGAGGTGTTGCCCAAAAATCTTATGGTGTTGTCCAAAAAATCTTGTGGTTTTTCTTGCAGCAATACATTTGATCCAACTTGGCTGTAGATTTTGAAATCTTCTTCAGGTTCCAGGTTCAAGTTTGGCATCATCATCATCATCTGCTATGAGCCCACTTTTTTCACTGTAAGCAATTGCAATGAATCGAAAAGGGGATTAGGGTTTGGGAAACAACATACAATTATGGATTTTATAGCGGAGAAGAAAGAATCAAATAAAACCAATCCCCATAACTCCGCTCATCAAAAGTTTGATTTTTCTTCTCAATTGACACTGACACTTGATTCAAATACCATGAAGAAACTGAAGAACAACAATCTGGTGAACTCTGGTCTTCACCCTCTAGGTTTTTCTTGAGTGAAAAGGGGATTGCCACGTGGCAGTCTCTTATTGGCTGAGTTTGCCACCTAACTGGACTAATATGACATGTCATTTAATTTTGGCCAGGCAAGCAACTCTGTCGTTAGTTTTTTAACGCCGTTACCAAATAGGACCTATTTGCACAGTTTTTGTAAAAGTTAGGACTTAAGTGAACTTTTTAAAAAAGGGAGGACCACTTTGAACAAACTCTTCCAAAAAAGGGACCAAAATAGATATTAAACCTAAATATTATTATGTCTAATCATGTCTATTTTTTTATCTCTTATATTAATTATAAAATTAATTAAACAGAATACATTCTTAATTATTTCTTAAAGTTTTCACCATTAATCATTATACAAATAAATTGATCTCACCAATACTAAATAATAACATTCAATATAAATTGTATGACACTATGTCATTTAAGATTATTTTTTACTTTTTTTATAATAGGTTTCACCATCCTATATTTATAATTATTTAGCTTTTTGGTAAAAAATCTACTTTATATATGTTAATGATAGAAGTGTTTTAAAAAGTATAAATTTATGGGTTTTGGTGTATAACATAAAACATATTTTTATTACATATAAAATTACTTGTTTATTTTTAAATTCTTATTTTTTTGTTAATTATTATTGAAACTCCTTTATCTTTGGTCATATACGTAACTAGGTGACCATAGATAGTTTAGAAGTTATTGGAAAGATTGTCTTATAAGAAACGTTTGTAACGTTACTATTATATCATTCATTTGCGTGTGTGATTTTTATTATGTAATGTTTTGAAACAATGATTATGTAAGCATTAATATCTATGTAATGAAAATACTTATCTCTAAATAAATTAATAACGTAAATGTATACCTATGTCACTAGATTAAATCTTTAAACAAAAAATTATATAATATTAAAATACCGTTGTAAAAATTATTTCAATCAGTACTATTATAATTATTATGGTCCATATATACCCAAACGAAAATAAATAAAATTGATTTAATAAATATTAAAGGCCTATTACAGGATAATTATATAAGGCTTAAAATTGGGCTTCTAATCAAGGGTTTGAACAAAGCCCATTAAACTTTACTGGGCTTTATTTATCAAATAGCAAATGGCATTTTAGTACTTACAACTCTCGTTTTACTATTCTTACATTTTATTGTTATACAAATTTACCTAAATACTATTTATTTCTATTTTCCACCCAAGTCACTTTACCTCTTCTCTTCTTCATTCCTTCACTCACATAGAAATGTGATTTCTTTTCATTTTAATTTATTTGTTGGTTGAATCCTCTTTGTTTTTTTTTTTTTAATTTTTGCTTTTATTAGTTTATGATAATTTATTTTAATGCTATGAACCGAGTTCATATCTTTGACTGATCATCAGTTCAAAATAAAAAGTATAAGAAAAATTATGAAAAAAAAGTATTATATATATATATAATACTTTATATTTAATATATATATATTTAATATATATATATATTAAAAGTATTATATATATATTTAAAGTATTATATATATATATTTAATATATATATATATTAAAAGTTAAATATAATTTTAGTATATGAATTTTACTGCAAAATTATAATTTATATTTGTATTATGTTTTGATTTCAAAACTATAAAAATAAATTAATGTAATCCTTCTAATTTAATTATGTTAAAAAAATTTATATCAAATATGTTTCTCAATTAATATTAAAATGAAAATATATTATAAAATACTTGAATGTTAATATAAAATACATTTAACGCGTAAAAAAAATTAAAATGATTTAATTAAAAAAACTATTCATATAATTTTAGAGTTTTGATATAAAAATATATAAAATTTAAAAAAAAAAAACAAATTTCAATTTTATATTAAAATTCATCAACTAAAACCTTATTTAATCCTAATTTTAATATTATAATGTTAACTTTTGTCGTTACAGCCACACAAAATGCAAGAATGTAAGTATATACCTCTTTATATCCAACAAAACAAGTAACTTTTCTTACTTAAAAAAATGTTTTTAGAAACAAATAGTCATAAGATGGTAAAGTCATATGTTAATCTTATGAAATTTGATTCAAGAACCAAATACATAATTACGTTCCCATAGTAATTAAGATTTATCTTTCCCAATCAATCTCAACCCAAAACAATAATAAAGACATAAGAAAATATATCTTTGTTTAAAATGAGAAGAAAAATACAAAATATTATTGTAGAAGAAAATTAAAAAAAAAATAGTTGTTTTAAAACTATAAAATATAATAATGTTATTTAACATGATTTTAAGAAAGTTAAATATAATTTTACAATAAAACTAGAAAATATACTAATGTCGATACTTTTGTCTCCGTGTTTTGAGATTACTTTTATTCCTTAATTAAAATTAAATATTCAATTTGCCGATTAATAGCATATAAATCCAAATTAAAAATAATTGTAGAATTTCACGTTTTATTTTAAAAACTATTATATCCTCCTTGTTTAAAAACAAACACACACACACGTAGAAACACGACATTTTCCTTTTGTATTGTATTCTATTGAATAACATTATTTTAAATTAACAGGTTTGGAAAATATATATATATATATGCATATAAATGTAATGCTAAGTAAATTTCCCAAAATTTTATTGAATTGAATTAATTACATATTATTTTTTACATCAGACAAGTATCTAGAACACTGTCCCTCATCTTTTTCTCTGTTTAACTTTAACAAGAAACATTGGTCAAGTGAAATATCTCAATTCAAGAATCACACACATTGACTAAGGATAAAAACAACACCTTCAAATTATTTATTCTTCATTTATACAAATTTTCACATGTCATCATATTGCATTCTATACATACACAGCCAAATGCTTATTAGAACCAAACATTATGGTAAAAAATTTCTAGGAATCTGAATTTTCCCTTGTAGCATTTATTTAATTAATATATATTTATAAAAGAAATCTCTTATTTTTATAGTTTAATTAAGTGCAAGTTCAACAATTAAAACAAATTATTAACATTCAGTTATTGTATGAAGTTACATTTCAAATGAAAGGAAAAAAACTTACACGTCTAAACGAATCATGATATTTTAACAATTTTTTGTAACAACTTTTTAATAACAGATTATATGTCACTATTTTATTAGTTTGTATATTTAAAATAGATCGATTATAAGCGGTTACATAAACGATTGTAAAAAAGTTGTCAAAAAAATTATTAAATATCTATTTTTTCATTTAAACTCACTAAACCATTGAATTTTGTTGCGTGAAATTACGTGGATTGTAGAATGGTTAACATTTCCATTTTTGAAGCTTGCATTCTTGAGTAGTGTTAGCACATATTTTCCAACATAAACCTTATCACTCAATTGAATTAGTCAAATTCCATCAACACCAATATTTCAGTAAAATAATAACTAAGTTCACATAATCAACACAAAAATATTGCACATTCAACGCCATGCTCAACAATCCTACACTCTTGTCGTTGCATTCAAAGCCAAACTTCACTATCTTGTTTTCATCTTTCATTTCTTCTTTATAACTATTAATTTTCTTCTTATTGTTTATTAGACCTACCAATAGTAAACTTATTATTCAAATTTCATTCAATCAAGCTACATATTTAACAACAAAGTAGAACCATTCAACTTTACATCAACCCTCACCATTGGCTCATTTGCACATGCAAGACCTTGTTTGAATTTTGAAAATGGTATCACACATTTGTCACTTTCTTGAAGCAATTAATTAGTATTCTTGTATACACATGAAATTGATTCCATAAACAAAACCTAAGAATATATTCAAGGTTTCCTCTTTTGTCATGTTATATCATTAATTCACTAATTAACCAATAATACTACTTTAATTTAAAGTTGAATATGATTTTAGTCCTTAAATTTTAATACAAAATTAAAATGCACTCATTTCTCAAACTTTGATTAAGTTTAATCCTCAAACTTTAAAAATGAACTAATATATTTCTTCTAATCGGACAAAGTTAAATTATTTTAAAATAGTAAACGATGTTTTTAACTTATATTTAAATTGTTTACATTGTTTAACGTCTCAAATGTTAATATAAAACATTGGTTAACATGTAAAAAAGATTAATTTCAATGAATTAAAATGACAATATACATTCTTTTTTAAATATTTAAATCCAAAATATATGAAAAAAATAAATTCTAGTTTTGCATTAAAAAATATATGAACTACAAATATGTTTAAATTTTTAAATTATTGTATAATTGTTGATTTGAGAAAGTTTTGCATATATTACTAATCAATTTGTATTAGTTAATTCTTCCATTGGGTTTCTCATTATTTTTTCTAACCCTAATCTTAAATTCCAAAAATTGAAAAGAGAAAGGAGTCAAGTATCATTCTAACATTTTTTTTATAGTGATAAATTAATATAGAAAATATAATGCCGGCTATAATTTATTAGTAACTAAGGTAAGTAGTAACCAAACCAATATACACTATATTTTTTTTTCTTTGATTCTATTATTAGTTTTTAACGAAAGTCATGAGCTAAAGTATATTATATACATTCATTCAAAGATGAGTCAACAAAAGTTATCGCATGAAACCAAAATGATGCCAATGCTACGAAGAGACTGCGGTTAACTGCTCAATCATGACTCAGAAGTTGTAATGAATTTGTGGTCAACATTGGACAAATGGAAAACCCAAATATGTTTACATCATAAATAAATTATAAGCAAAATATGATAAATAGAACCACTCATTTGCATGCTAAATTGCTGCACGTATTACACTTGGCAAAAAAAGCTTGGTGCCACTTGTGGGCCAATAATGTAATTAAATTAAGTCTATCAAAAAATCATTAGTGGGTCCATTGAATATTTTTTTTTAAATATTAAGAATTGGACTTTAAAAGTTTAATATCAAAAAATCAACTTTTTCATAAATCTACTTGTAATTTGATTTTAGTTTTAGTGAATATAAAATCTTCAATATATTCCTTAATGTGGAAGATTAGATATATCGAAATTGAGATTAAATTTCATGAATGATAACATGATAGGTATATAATAAAATAAAGGGTTAAATATGTTTTTGTCCCTATACTTTTGGGACGATTTTGGTTTTAGTTCATTTTTAAACTATTGTACAATTTAGTCATTCAACTTTAGAAAATTCTGCTTTTAGTCTTTTTTACCAATTTTTTTTAACTTTATTTGTTGTTTCAAACACGTTTCTTAGTTAACATTGAAGTAAAAATGTGTCAAACAGTGTAAACAATCCAAAAGCTATAATGAAACATACTTGAAACAATAAATAAAGTTAAAAAAAATTGGTAAAAAAGACTAAAACCAGAGTTTTCTAAAGTTGAAGGACTAAATTGTATCATAGTTTAAAAATGAACTAAAACCAAAATCGTCCCAAAATATAGGGACTAAAAATATATTTAACCCTAAAATAAACTATGAATTAAAATGTAAGTATTACATTTTATCTTTTTATACATGAATCTCATGTCTCAAAACATTTAGTACAACATATGTATAAACTGTTCTGAAATCAGATTAAAGAAATTTCAGTTGAACTTTTAAATGTTTCAAGGAAACATAATAAAAAGATATATATATATATATATATATATATATATATATATATATATATATATATATATATATATATATTAAACTGAAGTAGCAATCTTGCATTCTGTAAATATTGCATTCTGTAATGGCAACTGGCAAACTTAATTAGACTGAAGTAGCCATCTTGGACCCAATCACCACTATTTTTAAATCTACTTATTCTGATAAATAATTTATTTTTATTTGTTCGTCCGTATTTTTTTCATAATATATATACACACACTTTTGCATAAAAAGATATATTTTTTTGAAATCGACTTTTGTGTCATTTTTAATTAAATAATTTTAGATTTTATTTATACTGTTATATAAATGTAATATAAATTTTATAACTGTTACGGAAATATTTGTTTTATGGAAATTGTGTGTATATATATATATATATATATATACGCACTTTTGAGAAAAGTCTTCAGCCTGAGTAATTGTACATTTCAAAATAAGGGTAACAAGAATTTCGTTATGTAATTAAATTTTAGCCTTTTTTGTTATAGTTTTATGGAAATATTTGTCAATGATACCAAATTTATCATTGAAAAATATACATGTATTTTAATTTTTTATTTGATATTCCATCATTTTAGTAAATGAAAATGGATAACATATATACTATCGCATTAGTTTCTATAAGTAAGAAAATTTTACATAAAATTGTGAAATATCGAGCCATTAAAAAAATTGCACGAAAAATATATATTTTAAGTACTCTAATAACAATAAAATAAAACTCATTTTCCTTTTTGTTGAATTTCTTTAATTTTAAATATTAATTTTGACAATATTTTATACCCTCAGAGTGTAAATGTTTATCCCTTTTTTACTTTATTAAAAAGGGGTGAGGAAATTAAGAAGGAAAAATAAAAACAGGATTGATCAACAAGAGGTACAATTTGGAAAAATATTTATTTGACTCTTTAAGGAAAAATAGGAGAAAAATAAAAACAGAAGTCAAATCAAAATTTGGAAGTGCTTCCTCACATATTACAATATTCTCATGCAGTAATCTTTAATTCCTTCACCTAATGCTTATGTTCTATTAGTGACTTAATGTATACTTTGTAAAGCTGTCTAAATTTATCTACATGGGAAGTATTTTTTCTATGAATTAAAATTAATTTAAGTGCAACATAAAATAAAAAACTAGAAAAAATATATGAAAAAAAAAACTTTTACACATTAACTTACTTACAAATCAATATTAATTAAAAAAAAATAGATTAAAATATTTTAAGCTGAAAAAGCAAGAAAGGATTTTAATTATACGCCATATTTAATTTCATATAAATGAATTTAATTTGAGAATAAATAGACAATTATTTTATTAAAGTTATTTTTCTGAGCCATTTGAATAAGCATGTGGTAGCAATATAATATATATAGAAGGAATGTTTTTGAGTCAAAAGACGATTTTGCTTTTCACCAAACTGTTCTTTATTGAAGATTTGGATGTTAATTAAAGTGAAAGCACATCAAATTGCTTTACTTTATATATACCTTTTATCTTCTTGTCTACATCATTATCAATATTCAACAATATATTATTATAGACCACAATGCAAATAAGTTCTTTTGGTATAAAAGTTTACACAATAAACAACAATAAGATAATAAAATGAAAAACACAAAAATAAAATGCTTCACGTTTTGAACGAAATAAAAGTTAATTTTTTAATCAATAAAAAGAAGTATGTAACGAAATCAATATGCCATGTTAAAAGTATGAAATCAACTTAAATAAATTTGGGTTAAATATATATTTTTTTCACCAAAGTATTTAAAAAAAAAAATTATTTCATTTTTCTTGGAGGATTGAAGTGGGAAAATGTATTGGTTTAAACTTTTAACCAATATGCGCCTATTAAATGTATTCAAACAGATAATATATTTTTATTTTGTCTCTATATTTTATAAAAGTTTATGTAAAATATTCTCTCAACACGTAACTGTTTATTATGTAAAAAACAATTTCATATACAGTAGTCTATAATATAGCATTTTTTGTATCATTTTCTGTTTTATATATTTTATAAATTATAATTACAAGATATTCATATAGTTTAATTTAAGCATATGAACCACACATTTTTAAAATGATTTGAAATTAAAATCCATATTTAACCTAACAAATCATTACATCACTTACATGCTAACACTCAATAACTTGAAAAACAAATACAACATAAAATTGGCAAAACTTATAAGGATGAAGATACATAATATTCCTCTAATATTGTCATGAGATCCACTACTTTCAAGATAATAAATTTGAGTCATAATGAAGGATGATGCACTTGTTTCGTGTGTAAGGTAAATGTGGTGCACTATAATCAAGGATGAGAACAAATTTTATTAACTTTACAAGGATATTTACGTTACAAATTTTATCAATATAATCACTATATTCCTATACTATACTAAATAATAGAATTACAAAATTATAATTATTCTTACTGTTTCTGTTGAGATGAGACAAGAATAACGTCTGTCTTTGTACATAATACACTTCATGTTCAAGTGAGAATTTTTCTGTGTAGATTTATAGTAATTCAATTATCTCGAAATTAAATATCTATTTATAGAGTTTACTTCTTAACGATTATTAATGCAAATTTTAACCACTCATTAGTAGCCTTTATAACATTAATTACGTTTTAACTCTGCTCAACTGTTGCTGGAACCTAGCGGCTGTGAGGCATTTTCTCGCACATCACCCGCACGATCCTTTTCATCTAGTTTGTCATCATATCCGGTTGATAACTATAAACCCACAATAACACTTATATACGTCAGTATCCTAGGATTTTGGAATATAAATAATAAACATTAAATTGTTTATAAAGTATTATTTCATCTTTATATCACATATGTATAAATTTATACTTTATGATAAAGAATTATTTTTTCCTAACTAGAGCATATATTGAAAAATTCGGATTGTGATGAAGGCAAAAAGTAGTTTTGGGTGAGCTAAATGAAAAGAGTTGAGCAACCAAATAACCATACATAAAATAACAGCCAAACAACACCCACAAATTCCCTTCAAAGATTCCCTTTGTGTTCACACTCACATCTCTCAACTTCTTATTTGTCTTTATATTCCTAATTTGACTTCTCACACCTAAAACCACCTAATTTCGACCTTTATTATACCTTTTACTTTGCACATGTGCTCTCTATAAATAATGTGTTCATTTTGTGGATCAATTAACCAAGACTAACTTTATCTTTTGACTTTAAAAACAGGAATTACATTCACTCCTTTTATAACTTTCTCAGAATTACTATTAAAATTTATTCTATAATTTGTATATAATTAATTAAAAATCAAAATAAATACACATTTTAACTACTTACTGTAAAAGCATGCAATGCATTTATGATTAGACAGCACTTACTTTCGTGAAATTATATTATTGTGTTCTGATTTTTTTAAATCTAGATTATGTAGGAGTTTTTTTTTTATTTTACACAAATTAATCGAGTGTATTATATAAATGACTGAGATTATTTCGAAATCATAGTGTGTTATCATTTTGATAAAAATTAATAAGGATTCATTATAATTAACAAAGACATTTAAACATAAGTCAAATTGATAAAAACTCTAAACAATGCTAGAAAGGTAATCCAAGTAAATACTAGATAAATACTATATATTTATTATAATATAAATTATCATTTAACACACATACATAACTTTAGTATTGGAGTGTCTTTTGCAAACATCCCACACATCTCAGATATTAATTATAACGAGAAATATATATTTATTACAATATAAATTATTATCTAACACACATACATAACTTTAGTGTTGGAGTGTCTTTTGCAAACACCCCACACATCTCACATATTAATTATAACGAGAAATGTGTGTTTAAAGACGGAGAAGGAATAAGAGACTATGATAAAGAAATCATAAATAAACACGTGTGGTTATGAGATTTCTCGATCTCGAAAGAATATTGAGACTATCTTTTTTTAAGAAATTTATCTTACCAACATTTTCTTATATATAAAACCATCTAACTCATTTTACTCTAAAACCAATAAAAGATATATATTAATTGTATACAAAAATATGTGGATTATTTTTTACAAACAAAAGAACAAGATTTACAAAATTTAGTATATACTTATTGTACGATCCTATATTTCCAACGATCGGAAATAACTAAAGACCGAACGGTCTTAGTGGACAAGCGGCCCACAATTCCCATTGGGCTCAAGGCCCAATTCCAGATTCCAGTGTAAAAGGCCAGCGTATAAAATATTCACGAAAATATATCATTCGGATATATTCGCCGGATATATCTTATAAAGATATTATAACAGAGATATGTCAAGTAAGATTATATTTTATTCTGTTTATATTACTGTTAATATTATATCAATCCAAAACCTATAAATAAAGGCCAGA
>NW_014543419.1:380796-384114 GCF_000741045.1 Vigna radiata var. radiata | reverse complement strand
CAAAGCTAGGAGACCACCGGACGGCTGAAGTCAACGAGAAGACGTACGGTCAGAAATCACGAAAAGCGGGCAGAAGCACAGAAGAAGACGTCGTTGAGGTTAGTACTTCGGTCCCAGTAAATTTACACCGTAACACTTATATTTATTTGTATACCCGGTAATGTTATTGTAACTTACAACACACACAAAAATTATTGAAACAAGTTTTCACCATAAAAAAATGTATATAAAAAATACTTTTTAATTATCATATTATAATAATTAAAGTTCATTTAAATACTAATATACAACAACCATACATATCATAAATACATTTATATATAAAAGATATATACTTAATCAAAAGTGAAATATTAAATGACACTTGATGGAATATTCATATGACTCTTTTAGTACATTTTGTTAGAAGTGAGTTTTAAGTCTAACTCAACCTCACAAAACTGGCTTGTAGCGTAAGGTTTGCATCTCACTTATATATTATAAATTAGTCTTATCTCTAGTCGATGTGGGACTTCCAATATATTTGATCCAATACAATATTTAAATTTACAAACAAAACCGACAATAATAGATCAATGTAAGTTTAATACAACTTAGATGCACATCTAAACATGTCACATTATATAAGAACTCCCTCATCAACTTCTCACTTCTCATATTATTTTATGACTTTAAACATCAACACAATAAGGGTTTGTTTATAATATAAGTGTCAATATTAATTTACCAATCAAACAATGATTCATATATTATAAAAAAATGTGACTACAAACTTATACAATTCTTATCACTTTTAATAACCATTTTAATTTAGCAGTTTACAACTTATAAAACAAGACATTATAAGATTGATAAAACAAAAAAGAATGTCTAAAACTATAAACATGTGATATTAATACAGTTATTAGAAACAAAATAATTATACTAATACAACATATCAAAATCAACTAAAGAAAACTATTAGATGACCATGTAGAATACTCTATCGCAAAATAAAGAAACAAATACATAGGAAACACCACAAGAAAAAACTACAGGATAAGCTAATGCGCAAAAAATTTATTCTAACACAATTAAATATTATCATATATAATCTAAACATTTATGAAATACAATAACTCATATAAACACACATAAACAGTTGACATTAGACTCAATTATCTGGATACATGTCTTTGACATTGATTTTCACGGTAGACATGTACTTGTAGTAATATTTATACTCTACAGAGTCATAAACAAATGGATTATTATCCTACTACTCACAAGGTTAGTTCTTTTGGTGCTTAAGACCAAACTAGTCCGGTAGCTAGGACCTTATGTCATTCTTTCCCCTACCTAATTCTTCTCTATATGATTTGAATGATTTATAGTATATCAGGATACCTCCTTACTAAACCCCTAATGTCAATGCATACACAATCACATAACCACAAAGAATTTCTCCTTGAAGTTCTCACAACACTATCACCATACATATCCACAAAATATCATTACCTCAATAAGTCATCGTAATAATCATGCACATACATAAAGTCCATTTAAATCTATCTCAAACAGTCAAAGAAGATAAGCATATTCAACATACACACTGTCGCTCAAAAGTGTTGCACAACGCTAGGCTTCTTGCAAAAGGTGGCACTCAACACTGGTGATGGTGCTCAACGTTATTTTTCTCGCACCAAGTCGCGCTCAACAACACTTTCTAGTGCTTAGTGTCCTATAATTAAAATGCTTCAGACCTACAGTACAAGGATGACTCTTAGTGGTACCTTGGCACTGCTCGATGCTTAACCATTTGCAAAAATGGGTGCCCAGCGATACTCTGGCTCTGCTCAGTGTTATATCATTCGTAATATACATCATTCAACTGTTTAAACCGGTGCTTAGCTACCTTGAGCTAAAAATACTCCTAGACATGCCGAATGAACTGGCGCTCACGCTAATCTACCATCGCTCCATGATGCATCAGAAAACAGAAGACAAAATTCTACGATTTAGGGAAAATGGAACATGTTAAAGTGGTCAAATTGGTATTATCTTCTTAGTACTTTGGTAAAAAAGAAAAAGCTTTTAATATCAAGACACATACCAACTAGCTCAAATGATCATATCCTAAGTTCCTCAATCAACACCAGTTCACCCAAGACAACAACATAACAAACATCCAAAATAAATCAAGTTCAATAGATCAAACATCATCATACCATTCAATCATGCAAAAACGAAAATTCAAGATATCTATAACTTAAAAACAAATGCAATTAGCTTCCCTTACTTGAGAATCAAATGAACTTGCACATACCAACTAGCTCAAATGATCATATCCTAAGTTCCTCAATCAACACCAATTCACCCAAGACAACAACATAGCAAACATCCAAAATAAATCAAGTTCAATAGATCAAACATCATCATACCATTCAATCACACAAAAACAAAAATTCAAGATATCTATAACTTAAAAACAAATGCAATTAGCTTCCCTTACTTGAGAGACAAATGAGCTTACTCTAAGAAACCCCAAAATCCTTCAAGCTCACAGGATGTCATATTTATACCTAGGAATAACACAAATACGATCACGACACACCATTATAACCACTAATCAACAAAGACCCATATAAATGACTTACACAAATGAAGAAAATGATCGGTCCAAATTGAAGAGCTCGCTGCAAAGATCAATTCTATGATTTCAATTATTCAATCATAGAATTTAAACCCTAAATCCTAAACCCTAAATCCTAAGAGAAAAGTCAGATAATTCTATAAAAGTAGTTTATAAAGATAATGTGTTTTAAAATAATGAAACTTATTAATAATGAAATTATATATATTAAAATCTTTTAATAATAAAACAATCGAGTTTGATTATTTTTTAAACCACTATCACTTCTAAAATTCACATTTATAATCTTTACAATAAACATACATCATTTAAATAAAAATAAAATCATAAATCAATTAAATATTAAAATTAACATTTATTTTCCCTTTATAATGAAAATTCATGTATAATTAATTAAGTACATGCAATAAGAAAAAAAATGAAAAACGAGAATTATTTTTTATTTGAATAAAGATTTTGATCGAGGGCAAAGATATAGTTACATTATTCTTGCTTGAGTGGAATAATGTAACATATGAATATATATATATATATATATATATATATATATATATATATATATATATATATATATATATATATATATATATATATTATATTTTCGTTTAAGAAAAACATTTTGTTTTACTAAAAATATCAGAAAATATCATAAACCAACATAGATATTTAAGTTAAGCCAGGGTGAG
>NW_014543419.1:364541-379936 GCF_000741045.1 Vigna radiata var. radiata | reverse complement strand
AAATTATCTTTAATAATTATTTTTAATACTACTTTAATACGTAAGGGAATTTTGGTAATCTTTAATTTCTACCAATTAAACAAATTTTTTAAAACTGTCACATCAATCAAATTCTATACTAATTTTCATAAATATCACCCCCAAAATTACTCTCAATTACCTTCAAATCCACTCAAATAAACACACAAAAAAATCACCCTCAAATCCCCTCAAATCCACTCAATCACTCTCCTCCAATCACTCTCCCCAATTACCCCGAAGTAAACACACCCATAAGGATTTAATTGGTTAAAAGAAAAACTGACAGATATAAAATCGAATGGACTTCAGATGAAAGGATGAAAATAAAATTATAAAATTTAAGTTTTTTTTTGTAAAAAATAAAAATAAAATTGGTTTCAAAACATTCTTAATAGTGTAAATAGTTTAAAAGAATTCAGTAATTGTTACAGAAAACGAATTGGATATAAACTATTACAATCAATGATGTTTCCAAATTGACGTGCGAGAATAATTTGTATGAATCACGTGTTCTGCAAAACTTGATTGATAGCAGAAATTGGGTACAACAATATATTTTTTGTTTTTATATTTTTAGAACAGTTACATTAATTATTAAAAAAATATAATTTATTTTTAAAACAAAAGAAAAACTAGATTAGATATTGATATTAAAGAATAACGGACCTTTTCATCTTTCAAAGACAAAAAGAAATGTTAATATTGAAGGTCTTAATTATTATTTTGGTAATATATAATTTATAATAATGTTTTTCTAAAATTAATTTTATGCAGTCAATTTGACTTTTTTTAAGGACAAATATTATTTTCCTTGTTGGAAAAGGCTAAGAATAACGTTAATAAACTACAGACTATTTTATTATTATTAGATTGTCATATTGGAAACTACTTGTTTTTTACATGTATAGAGTTTAAATTAAAATTTCATTTCTTAATTGTTAAATTAATATCGTCTCGTATATCTACGGAAGACATTAATTATTTAAAACAAATTGTTTTTAATTCCTTTAATTTATAGCTATATGTTTTTATATTAATACATTTAGTCCTTAAATAAATAATTTTTTCCTTAATTCGTAAATACATGTTATGTATGCATTTTGTTTATTTTTGGTTTAATTCTCCCATGAGTCCTTTGATTAAAAAAGATAACCAAAAAATTGATCACAAAGTATCAAATGGTCATTTTACAACTATATGCTGTTTTAAAATTGTAAATTAAATTTTAAATTTTAGAAAAATAACATTTCAATATGTGCATGTGAATGTAATAATTTTTTTTACACTTCTTGGTATATACGTGTATTAATATATTATATAATAAATTATTATTTTTAAATATCTATTTTAAAAAGTTATATGTGAGATAACATTTAATTGTATAATGATAATGATAAATTAAATATAAGAAAAAAGTTTTTTTAACAACTATTTTTTTTAACAACTATTTGACAGTGGTTTATGATTGGTTCATTTCAAATATTTTTTTAAATATAAATTCAAACAGATCAATAAAATGATAACACATATTGTCAAAAAATTATTAAAAATAGTTGTCAAAATATCAACGTCCTAAACATAAATATATATCAATAAAATTTACTCAACCTTAAATCAAATCAAAGTAAAACATTACTATATAGAAAAGTGTATTAAAATATCAGTTTAATTCGAATTTAAAATATAAAAATTATACTGAATATTTCATTTAAACATTAATGGTTGAGGAGATTTATTAGTGTTGTCAAAACGGGTCACTCGGTTCGACTTGGTTCGACCACCACTTAATGAGTTAATCCAATCCGACTCATTTATTAATAAGTCAGAAAAATTCAAATTCGACCTGATCCACCATGGGTTAGTTAAACGAGTTTGCTCACTAACTTACTTAATTACAATTTTTTTAAATAAACAAATTACAAACTTTTTGTAATTCAAATCTAAATAAATTTCACTTCCAAAATAATGTTAAATTCAAGACAATTTAAAATAAAAAAAAAAGAGTACAAAATAATCTTTCTTGTATACCCTAGTGAGGAGAGTATTTTGTAGGGTTCATAAAATAATAAATTAATAAAATAAAATTAGATAGGTTGGTGAGCCAATCCGGTTCACCACGGGTTCAATCTGGATAAACCCAATTTAAATGAATCAGATTAAAAATCGACCCACATAAAAAAAAATTGAAATCCAACTCAATTTAAACTCGTGATGAACCGAATTAGTTTAGTAATTATAACCCATTTTCACTGGTCTAGGATATTAATAAAAATCAATTACATGAATAGTGTGTAGAAAAATCAAACCGTACTAAATTGGTACCTAAAATTCACACCATAATATTACGTTAGACATGCACACTGCTACTCTATAAACCTCCTTTTCCATTGGAGAGAAAAGCCAAAAGCCGCCACTTTCCACGGTGGGTTCCATTTGACCGCAACTTTTCCACGTAAGAGAACATGGAAAGAAAAACATACACAACACAACCAAACACCTCCTTACGTGGAAAATATTACGTTTGACTCATTCTCATGTGGCTGTCCGTCACCACCAATCTCTTATATATCCTCCAACTCTCTATGTAACCCTCTATCCTTCTTTACATTTTTCTTGAATCGTTTCATTCATCACAACACAACAAACCTTGATTCCTCCTCTTTCTTCTCTCTCTTTTCTTTCATTCACTCCTTTTGCATAAGCACACTCTCAAGCTTTCTGCAAAATGGGAAACTGCTTGAAAAGCCAATCGTCTTGCAGATATGAAAGTGATGATGATGATGATTGGAACTTTTTAGCAGATAAGGGATCTTTTGGTGCTAACACCACAACGGAGGTGAAGATCAAGATCACCAAGAAGCAGCTTGAGCAGTTGTTGAGCAAAGTGGACGTGAGGGACTTGAAGGTGGAGCAGGTTTTGTCTCAGTTGATGGATCACAGTGGAGGCTTCCAATCACTTCAAAGGCCATGGAGACCAGCACTTCAGAGCATCCCTGAGGACATTTGAGACCTTCATATAACTATGTAGCTTGTTAGAGATGTGAAGTTCATGAATTTGGAGTTGGAGATGATGATGATGAAAAAGAGAATTGGCTTGTTGGGTCAATCCTGATTCTTGTGATCATCCTGATGCAAGAGTTTTGAGGTTTACATACTGTATTTTATAAGGGAAAACAAGGGTGCTTGCAGGTGCTTGTAGATTTTGTTCTCTGTACATACAAAACTATAGGGAGTGCCCTTTATGCTATATATACTTTTTTAGGCTTGTTTCTTAGTTTTCTACTTTTCCATTTTGTTCTTCATATTTCATGAGTTTCTTGGATGTCAGATTATTTGGGGAAATGGAACGAGTATACTTGAACACTTTTATCAGATATAACACTGTTTTATAATCAGAATTGAACTTATTGTTATTAATCTGCATTGAACTCTTAGATAAGACATATATGGCACTGTTTTTTAATCAGAATTTGAATTTTACTCTTAGATAAGACATATATGGCATTACTTCCAACTTAAACTTCAATTTCGTTGTTTTGTTTTTCTCATGGTGAATGGTCTGCTGCATATTATGCAGTACCTTGTGGTTGCAATCTGCATATCATTATCAGATTGAATGGAAAATGAATATAATGATAAACAAATGAGCATATATATATGAATATGGATACCCTTTTGGATTTGCTTTGACAAATTGGATTTATAGCAATCTAAGATCACTTATATTTATGACAGATTAAGAGTTGATATTGCGCGTTTGGATTTGAAATGTTGGTTATTGACGAATCTGATAAAGCAGTTTCACTTAAGTAACTTTTCTATAATAATTATCTGTAAAGTTAGTGTTTTAGAGGTTTTCCAATGTATGCAAAGAAAAGATACATAAAGATGTTCACTTTTGTTATTGGAATTATTGACTTGACCTTCCCAAATTTGATTTTGTTCCCTACTAAATCTCAAAACCTTTTTTTTTTTTTTAAATTTAGTTTCCAATTCCTAATCACCCTTATTTAGTCTTGTAATTGTTCAAGTTTGTAAGCTTTTATTCTAATCGCTAATTAAGTCATGTCAATTATGATTTTTTTATATTTATTTATGACAGTAAACACATGCATAAATAATAAATTAATTATGTAAAAGAAATTCATAATTTTGTATTGCTTCCTTCAATTAATTATCGTTTTTATAACATGACGTATTGTTTTGTATGTTTTCCAATTGCTAGCTGTCTGATGGTTTATGTCACCTATTTGATTTTCCAATTTCAACCTCTTTGTGTGGAAAAGAAAAAAAAAACGGTGATGGAATTAGTCTAATTATATTATAAATGCTATAATTTTCTCGTTACAAACTAAATATATATTGTTTTCAACTTTTTTAAGGATGGGAATTTTTTTTAGAGTCGTCAAAATGGGTTAAAATCCGCGAGTCAATCCGGTCTACCACGGGTTTGGGTCGGCTTGGATTTGAAAAAATTGATTTTTTTTTTATGCGGATCAGATTTTAACCCGGCTCATGCGGGTTGAACCCGTAGTGGGTCAGGTTGGCCCGCCAATCCACCTACCTAATTTTAGTTTTTTATTTATGAAACTTATGGCATATAAGAAACTTATTTGTATGTTTTTTGGGTTTGTTTTTTAGATGACATTTGAATTATATTGTACTTTTTATTATTATTTTGAATTGTCTTCGGTTTAACATCATTTTTTGGGAGTGAAATTTGTTTAAATTTGAATATAGAAAGTTTGTAATTTTTTTATTTAAAAAAAATTGTAATTAAATGGGCTAGTGAGCCAACCCGTTTACCCACCAACCTGTGGTGGGTCGAGGCGGGTTCAGATTTTTTTGGCTCGCTAATAAGTGAGTCGGGTTGGGTTGGTTCACTAAGTGACTAACCCGTCGTGGACCGGACCGGGTCAAGCCGGATTACCCGTTTTGACGGCTCTAATTTTTTTTGTTATATAAGAACCGAATTGAGGTTCTTGTAATGAAATAAGGTTGGATTTTATTTATTAAGTAGTTATTAACTTATTATTGTAATAAAAATTTGTAGAATGTTCAAATTGTAAATTATATTCTAAGTTTGTCAAATACAAATATTGTATTCTTGATAAAAAAAATCTGGGTTTCCATTAAAAATTATATAGTTTAGAAAAAAAAAAATATAAGCATCTTATAATAACCTATCACTTAAAAAAATAATAAGACATTATTTCCATCCACATTACCTTTGAACTAGTTAAACATTCTACAACGTTTTGAATAGTATAGGTAATGCTAAATGATTCATTTGTAGATGTTGTTCTGAAATGATAAAACTCTTCATAATATAATAAGTTATTCGGAACGAATCTAAATAAAAAACCATCAAAGAATTAATTGATTGATTTGTTAACCGATACAAAGACTCATATAAAAAGAAAGAACTGTAATCAACACCTAAAATAATAATTGTTAGAGAAATGTGATATATATAATTTTTTAATGCGAGAGACGAATAAGGTTAAAGTACAATTTTTTTTTGCTTTTTGTAAACTTACGTTGAAAGGTAAAATAAAATTGCTAATTCAAAATTTAAAACATGTTAGAGAATAAATCTTATTTTCCCCTAATTAAATATTTTCAGGAAAAAGAAAGCATTTCCAAAATATAGGTGATAATAGTTGTAATATTAATTTATTGGAGATCGAAATGTATTATCACTCTGTAATTAAACTTACAGTCTCAATGGCTTAATATATTTATATTAAGCTGTAAAAACATATAGAGAAACAAAATAAAGAGCTAGATTTTTTATTGAATTTTTTTAATTATTTTTTACTGTATTTTCAAAATATACTGGCAACTGATTCTTTAAATAATAATCTAAAAGGAATTACTTTTTGAACGTTAACTCTAGAAATTCTTGACAGAAAAAAAAAAGATTTTACTTGCTTAGTCAAAGGGATGTGAGTATAAAAATAAGAAGATTGGGTCAATTGGTATTCTAATTCAAGATTATACTATATGCACCCTCATATATTACTACTCACACCCCATGACTTCAAGTGTATTTCAATCGTGACTTCTGGAGTACCTATTTTGTAAATTTTCTAGATTTGTTGTAACATATGAGATGTTTTTCAAAATAAGCTTTTGAGAATATACAAAATGCTTTCCGTAACACAATGCAGAAACATTCACATTGTCTCAATATAGAAACATTACGAAATGAACATTTAAGAAGTTTTCTGAAGGGTATTTTAGTCTTTCAAGTACTAATATATGAAGAAGATAAAGGTAGTATAAGATAGGTTTAAACCTTTTTTTGTCACTAAATTAAGTTCTGATGTTCAGTTTAGTCCCCGCTTTTAAAAATGTCAACCTTTAGTTCCTATGATATGAAAAATGTATCACATCAGTCCTATTTCTTAACAAATAACAAGTTTTTCATTAAGTGATTTGTTGTTCATAATACCTTCCGTTAACAAATCACAAAATATTGGATACCTAGGTATGAAAACTTGTGATTTATTGTTCATTAAGTGCTGTCATGAAGGGGAGGGCATAGCACGAGCACGCACGAGCACGACAAATTGTTGACAACTAAAAAAGTAAACAAGCAAAATGGAAAACAAATAAAACCTCATTTAACTCTAAGGGTAAATATGTAATTTCAATCTTTTTAGCGGGTAACGGATATCCGCGGATACGGATAGTGTAGTACCCAAACCCTACCCGATTATAAGCGGGTATTAAAATATCCGCTACCCGCGGGTTGCGGGTAATAAATATCCGCGGATATCAACTATCCGTTGCGGATTTTATTCGCGGATATCCGCGGGCGCAGATTTTTTTGCCATCCCTAGTCATGAGGACTCATTTGATACATTCTTCATATCATAGGGACTAAAGGTTGACATTTTTAGAAGCGGGAACTAAACTGAACATCAGAACTTAACTTAGGGACCAAAAAAGGGTTTAAACCTATAAGATACAAACAAAGTGTCACATAAAATAAAATAAGAGATATAATGAATTTATATATTATATATACATTATTGGGAGAAGTTCGACACACACATAGATCTTCACACATGGTAAGATATTGTCCGTTTTGAGTCAAACCCTCACAGATTTGCTTTTGGTACCACTCCAAAAGACCTCTTATATTGACTTGTCCTTCTTTCACTTAATGTAGAATTTTGTTTGCACTTCAACATACATAAATACTTCCATGTAGAAAGTCTTTTAAAGTGATACTAAAAATAAATTGATCAAGACTTAACTCAAAACGAATAATATCTTACCAATATAAAATAAGTTGAAGCTCCTGCATAGTAATAAGATCCAAAAACCGTTAATTAGTTACTGCATTGTGACGGTACTTGTAGAATTGGATTTGACCTAGTCAGCATTGCATTCTATGTCTTAATTTGAGGGAAAACGTGTGAAGAATAACTCAAATTTGTTTGCTAGAAAAACTTATATGACATTTGAAATTAAACATTTTTTAGTGTGACTAATCATTCTAGTGCCACGTGGAACTGTGTATGGACTGCCTCGTGTTATTGTTACCGGGTTCCATCTAGAAAGTTGTTTCTATGTTGGCTTCGTCAGCATTATGTTATGTTAGTGTTTGTATGTCTTGTCTATTTGATATTCATTGACTATGCAAAAAGAAAATTAAAACTATTGCGAGCTTTGCTTCAATATCAGACCACATAAGATTATCACTTTTATAAATTTTTATTTATACTTCAATTTGTAACAACTTTAAAAAATGATTTATTATAGTTAAACATTAGTTTAAGTTAATGTTATGAATACGTGTTGCTAGTATTGGAAATTATTTTTTGTTCTTTAAGACTAGTCTTAATTTTAAGTGCATAACTATTTTTTTTTTTATCTCTTGGTTTGGAGTGGAGAAAAGACAACAAGAGAAAGAAAGTAGAAAATAAAGTTAGTTGAATAAAGATGGATAATTTGAAAAGAACAATAACACAAGATAAAAAACTTTTTAGTATGATATTTTAGATATTTTTATTTTTGACTTGTATCAAATTCGAGAGACGTAAATTTATGTTTAGTGTATAAATGTTACATGAAAATTTATGTTTGACGTAAAGAGTTCATACGTAATTTTAACGTTTTTTTAATTTTCGTTCAAATTTATGTTTGTTATGACATGAACAACTAAAATTTAAGTCTTTTAAGGTATCAACAGAAGCAATTTTTTGTTTGCTAATATCGTAATAGATTTAAATCTCATAGTTTTGTTGATTCTAACATGAAAGCAAAATTTGAAAATCATAAAATTTTTCGAAACAATATATACATTTCAAACATAATGTTTATAGTACATTTTACAAAATTAATAAATATATAATAATAAAAAGAATAATTAGAAAAATAATTGTTTCGGGTTGAGGATCGAGTAACTCCTAACTCTTTCACAATTTTCTTTCCAAAGTTGTTCGGGTACTCACGTCCTTGTTATGTCTTTGTCTTCACTCTAACTGTCTGGAAGGGTACCTGTCAAAGGTTCTCCAATGCTTAAGTCAGCAAGTGATCTATACGGTAGTAAGAGCAATAGTATTAAATGTATAGTAAATGCGATCACCTACCTCTTACTTTTGACCTTTATTTATAGCTTTTGAGATAGGCTTGAGATTAGTGAAACCTTAATCTCAGTCCAATATCGGTCCATTGTCCTTAATGGATACTTACCTTAATCTTCGATCTAGGAGGGATGATCATCAAGTTGGACTGACTGGTCTTGGTCAATCCGGCTAGTATACCAGTGGGACACTTTGCATATTTTGGGACCGTTCGGCCCTACGGTACACAAGACCCCCAAGCCCTAGGCACTATTAGTTGGCGTTGGGATTTGTCATGCGTGTCTCTACCTGTGCTATAATGGAGGAGGTCGTCCGACAAGCTTTAATTGGGGAAATTGACAGGAAGACAAGTGTCTCTCGTTCGTTTTGCGTCGCTTTCGGGTAGTGGAAAGGTCGTGTGATCAAGACCGTTGATCATGGTTATCTTCAACGGTAGCGATGCGTTGGCGGTTTCGAAAATTTTTTCTATAAATAGGGTGGTGGGTGCCGTGTCACTTTCACTATTCTCCTTCTCACTCTTCATACTGTCCGACTTTCTTTTCACATTCTTTTTCTAAGGTAATAATAATGAGCATTGTGTGTCTTGTCTCGTCTGAGGAGTCATCGGGTAGAGGCGGCGGGGATCTGACGGGTGAGGGTGGTCTACCTTCGTCTCCAAGTTTTGTGTCGTCTTCGTATCTCGGGAGAATCGAGCGGGAGAGCAGTTTGGAGCCTCAATCCCCTCCCACGTATGGCGACAGGGCTATCAATGGGGTAACATCTACCTTTGTGCTGTAGGGGTAGATATTGATGATGAGGAGGCAGCTCCTTCTGGGGGTTATCTGGCCATCGGTGGCTACAGGTGGGCGACGCACGAGGTCGGCCTTTACACGTCATGTTTTGTTCGTAAAAGGGACCTGGAATAGTTGGCCGACCGGTCGTACGTGGTGCGGTGTATAGAGCATGCGTGTTTGATTAGGCTCAACGTTTACAAGAAGAATGAACGAGTATACCATAGGAAGGGGTCAAGTACTAAAGATTTCTTCTTCATTTATACTTACCTATTTTCTCAAATGTTCATTCGAGTACCCTTCACCGAATTTCAATCCGACGTGCTACGCGAACTCAACATCGACCCCACCCATCTTCATCAAAACGGGTGGGCCTGCATACATGCTTTCGTGGTGGTTTGCTCCACCTTGGGATAACTCCAACAATTCTTGTTTTCTTGCATTACTACCACGTTCAGCTGCTCACCAAACGAGGATGGGTGTCATTGACATCTGTGGGGAATAAGTGGTTATGTAAACCCTTCTCGGATTCTTTTAAAGGGTTTAAGACCAGATATTTAAAAGTTATAATAAGAGAGTCTGACCGAGCGGAATTCCATGACGAGGCCGACCTTCCATTGTTTCCTTTTTACTAAACAAGGGAACCTCGTAAAATAAATGTGTGGCCGACCGACATGATGAGTCCAACTGAAGTAGAAACGGTTCGGATAATAAACGATCTCCCCTTACGGCCTCTCTGCCCGTGGACTGGTTGAATGTCTCGCCCATAAGGATTTTGACCAATTAGCATTCGGTATGGTATTTTTCCTGTTATTGTGTGAGTTTGATTTGGTGTTAACTTAGCTAAGTTTTTATCTTCTGTTCATACATCATGTCGGTCCCTCCTTATGGGAAAACAAACTTCTTCGCCTCAAAGAAGAAAATTACGGGCAACTCTTCATCTAAGGGTTGTGATCCCCGCACGGTCTCTTCGAGCCAGGTGTCTCTAGTCCAACAGCCTTGTCCGTCCATCCCTCTAGTGATAACGTGGGTGGAGGTCCCTAATGCGATGCCGTTGTTGTTGTCTTCTAAAACCGGAGAGACGGAAGAGACCCCACAAGGAGGGGGAAATGTCCTCTTCTAAAAGAAGTAGGCGTGAAGGGAGCGTCCCTCGTCCTTTGTCGGGCAACATATTCGGGCCCGAGTTCCATGTTAGCCACAAGGCTAATTTTCACATGAACTCATCCGAATGAGCTATTATGGAACAACTGTTCGAGAAGGACATTACTAATGCATCTTTTGAGTTGTTATCTCGGGCGGGCATGCTAACTTGGTACCTGTGCGAGTTCATCGAACAGAGGGGCGCTGAACACGTGCAGGCCGAGCTGGTTGAAGAAAGGAAAACTTTCGCGATCATCTAGAGGAACTAACTAGTGCCCACGAGGGGTGTGAGAAACATGCAATCATCTATCTCTTACCTTTGACATTTATTTATAACTTTTGAGATGAGATTGAGATTAGTAAAACCTTAATCTCGGTCCAATCTCGGCCCATTATCCTTAATGGGTACTTACCTTAATCTTCGATATGAGAGGAATGATCATTAAGTTGGACCGACCGGTCTTGGTGAGTCCAACCAGTATACCAGTGAGACACTTCACATATTCTAGAATTGTTCGATCCTACGGTATAATAATCAAAACCTAATCTTCTTTTACTAAATATAAATATTTGAAGAGATAACTTGTTTACTATTGTCTTATTTCAATCATGTCATCCTTTAATACGGATAAGTGATCATTAAATACATAACACATGATATGATATAATATAAGCATGAGTTTTTCAAATCATATAATTCAAGAATAATAAGTTATAAGTGTTTACATATCTTGTCCAATTTTAAATGACTCATGTCCCCTAATAATAATTTTGAATTAATGCATGATATAACACCCTCATCTAGAAAAACCATCGTGCCTATTACACGAAAATAATATAAGAAGAAAAATATAATATAATTTTATACAAAATATAGAAATTATAAATTGAATTTGTCTTTGTCTTTATTTAATAATTGATTTTCCAAAATTATTATGAATAAATTGAAATCATGTTAATTATTTTTCTTATATACTAATTAGATGTTATGCTATTTGTAACATTATTCTTGTAGAAAGATTTTAAATAAAATCATAAATTAGGGACTTATTATGGATGATGACTAATAATGGCCAATAAAACCTACAATAAAAAAGAAATAATGAATTAAATAGTTATCATAATTAAAAAAAAAAACTCACTAAATAAGAGTAATGGAATTAAGTAAATATTAAGTAAATATGTCTTTTATGACGTATTAAATACTAAGATGATTCACCTTGTAGATGTTATTTTGAAATGATAAAATTCTTCATATAATATAATAAGTTCTTCTGAATAAACGTAAATGAAAAACCATCAAAGAATTAATTAATTTGTTAACGGATAAGAAGACTGAAAAGAAAGAGAAAGAAGTGTAATCAACACCTAAAATAATAATGATTGGAGAAATGCATTATATATAATTTTTTAATGTGAGAAACGAATAATATTAAAGTGCAATTTTTTGTAAACGTTGAAAGGTAAAATAAAATTGCTTATTTAAAATTTAAAACAAGTTAGAGAATAAATCTCATTTTCCCCTAAATTAAACATTTTTAGAAAAACAAATAAGCATTTTCAAAATAAAATTATTTTTTACCCACACCAAATGTGTACCATGTCAAAATTTGTACATTCATAAGGTTGATGATAATAGTTCTAATATTAATTTATTTTAGATCAAAATTATACAATAAAAAATATATTATTACTTAAATTTCTGCACTTAAATTTATAGTCTCAATTATATTTATATTAACCAATAATCATTTAAGGTCTATAACTAAATAAAAAGCTGTAAAAACACAGAGAAACAAAACAAACTCTTACATTTAATTTCAACAATTTTAGTAGAAAGAATCTTTGTGTCCGAAAACATAGTTTAGACATAAGGGAACATGTCAATAAACTCTGGAGACATTTATGTTTAATCTGTGTTGTGTTGGAAAGCTTTTATTGAATCAATCACCATTCACTATTCCAAAAGGAATTAGTCTTTAAACATTAACTCTAGAAATTCTTGAAATAAAAAAAAATGGAATTTACTTGCTTAGTTAATTTATTTCAAAAATATTCTACACCTTCCCACTATTTTCTTTTATTCCAAAAATACCTTACACCTTTCCACTATCCTTAACAATTTTTCTCTTTCTCTCTCTACATTAATGGAACATTTACATGACTTATTATAATGGAGCATTTACATGACTCAGATTTGAACTTGTAATATATTTTCTTAAATAAGTTTGATTCAATCTTATTTTTGCGGTTGAATATATTTTTTTCTTTTCAAATTATTTAATAAATGATAAAATTTTGTTTTAAATTTCTAGAAAAATGTTTATATATATGTGTGTTTTTTTACATATAAAATCTATAACTCTTAACATTATATTATGTTTTAACTTACCGATATGTTTGACTTAAATAACATGAATAAAATATTTAATTTATTAGATAAATAATATAAAAATATTATTAAATACTTAAAATATAAAAAAAGTTTTTGTTAAAGATTTAGAATTTATTTAGTTCTTTTGTCATTATAAAGTTAGTATATAATAATAATAATATATCTTTATTTACTATTAATATTATTATGTTTATTATTTTGTATTTGTATCTGACTTTTAATTTTATAAAATGGAAATGGTGGAAGCACTAATATTGGAGTTTCTTTTGAATTTTATGTTAAAAATTATAGATATTATATGTAAAAAAACAGATATACAAACATTTTTCTATAAATTTAGAATAAAATTTTACCATTTATTAAATAATTTGAAAAGAAAAAAATATATTCAAGAGCAAAATAAGATTGAATCAAACTTATTTAAGATCACAAGTTCAAATTTGAGTCATGTAAGTGCTCCATTAATGAGCCATGTAATGCTCCATTAATGTAGAGAGAGAAAGAGAAAGATTGTTAAGGATAGTGGGAAAGTGTAGGGTATTTTTGGAATAAAATAAAACAGTGGGAAGGTTTAGAATATTTTTAAAATAAACTAAAATAGTTGGGAGGTACAGGTCCTACTTGGAGAGGTGGAGAAAGCAACACCCAAAGGGATGTAATAAGCATAACAAGATTGGGTCAATTGGTATGCTAATTCAAGATTTTATTACATGCACTCCCATATAATACTATTTGCACCCCATGATTTTAAAATAACCACTCTACCCTTTAATGGCAACTTCTTTTAAGTTTTCTAGTATTTTATAGGTTTAATTTCAAGTAGGTCTCCATTTTAGTTCAAAATTTTAAATAGTTCCTTTTTCCTTTTCGCGTTTCAATTAAGTTTTTTTATTTTTTTTTTAAAATTGAAACAATTAAAGATTTATTGTGAAATTTTATTTTATTCAGTTTGTATCTGTCGGCCATGATTTAGTGTGCATTGTATGCAATCTTAAGTATGCTACAATTGACTTGTTTACAACATATATTGTAGTAGTAACCTAAGAGAGCATTTTCAATGTAATAATTAATTTAAGTTATTAATTATCTTTTAATGGACTTTTTCGTTTGCCGCTTAAGATTCAAAAATACTTATTGTTTTTCTTCCCACACTCCCAAATTTTTTATAATGACAATTTGCCTTTTAATAAATGAAGGTTAAAAACCCTAAAATCCTTTTTCCCTTTTGTGCAGCTGCCGATCATTCTCCCCTTTTGTTTTCTTTGATCCTCGTGTTAACCGGAACAATGATAACAGGGAGAAATATTTGTGGAAGAGAAATCAAAGACAGAAAATAGGTGGAAGAATTGTGTAGGAGAATAACATCCTTCATCTTCTTATCCTTCCAATAAAAATAATAATGATACGGAACCCTAATAAAAACCCTAATAATACGATGCTCCAATTTTTATCCAGAATCTCACAACCTAATAATAAGAACCCTAATAACAGTTTCTAGAATCTAACAACCTCATAATACGAAGCTCCAAATTCTTTTTTCTCAAATCTCAATCTAAATTTTTAATAGAAAAATCATTTTTAATGTTTTCACGTAATCCAAACTTAAACGATGTTTCTTTAATTTGACGTGGACCTATAATTGTTTTAATTTTATAAAAAAAAGTAATTGAAACACAAAAAAAATTGATCTATTTGAGAATCTGAAAACTAAAATAAAAAGATACAAAAACATTAAACCTATATTATCTGTTCACAGCGCTTTCATATTTTTGCAGGATTTTGGTATCTTTTCTCTCTACCAATTTAAAATTTTCTTAAAAAACTAATTAAGACAAAGAATTACATACAACTATTAGTAAAGATCATTTCTATAATATTTTTTTAAACAATTTTTATTTATTTTATCTGTAATGTTTTTGCATACTAAATTATCTATATTTTATCTAGAATGTAAACGGCATGTGAAGTTTGAGTTAATAAGAAGAGAATAACTACTTTATTTGTTTACTATTTGATAAATAAATAGATAAAATACAATAATAAAAAACTTAAAACTAACTTATTTTTTTATACAAATAACTAAAAAACAATCAAAAAAACATGAAAACTTATATAAATTATTTTTATTGTTATAAAAAAAATGTAAACACAAACATGCGTCATGCATATGACTCTACCAGTAACAATAATAAAAGAAATAAAATTATAGTAGAGCTATATTAATGTAGAACTATATTAATTAAAGTTTTATTTTACAACAAATGGTTTTAATGATTTTCTACGGCTACAGATAGTTATATATATCGTATTTATTTTCATGTTCTAAATTTTATATATATTAGAAAATAATAATGAAATTAATTTTTTTATACAAATGTTAGAAGTGGGTTATAGGCCTAACTCAACCCCACAAAACCGGCTTGTAAGGTGAGGTCTGCACCCCACTTATATATTATAAATTGGCCTTAT
>NW_014543419.1:357825-359711 GCF_000741045.1 Vigna radiata var. radiata | reverse complement strand
TTTATTATTTTAACCTTTATTTATTATCTAAATATTTAGAAAGTATTTTTATTATTTTTATTATTTTTTATTTATTTTAACCGTTATTTATTATCTCCCTATTTTGAATTTTAGGTTTCAACCATATTTTTCTATTACATGTTTTTTATTCCACTATATTATTATCATCTTCTAATTTTATTTCAATAATTTTAACTTTTTACTTGCTTTGACTTTAATGATCTTAATTTTTTGAATGAAGGCTTCTGCCAGTATGAATCCTTCATTAGATCTTTCACCAGTGACATTAGTTGCAAATAATATTCAAAGTTATGACGAAAACCTTTTTATTGGTGTTCATGATCAAGGTGTTCCTTTTGCTTATAGTCATGCTCCAACTCCTTCCAATGTTGTTCCTGCCACTACTAATACTCAGCTTCCTTCCCCTCATAACATTACTCTATCGAATCACGTTGCGTCTGATTGAGTTCAAATGTCCAACAACTCAAATCACTTATATTCTTACAAATTGAAGTCACATCACAAACGATATGAGCGTTGGACAGAAGATGAACACAGGTGCATTTCAATGAAATTTTTGCATTTCATTTTTCTTAAATATTTTTATTTGTGTACATGATTATATTACATACAAATTATATATATATATATATATATATATATATATATATATAAAAGTTGATAAAAAAAATTTAGTAGCTATCTTTTTATGAATTAACTTTATTTCTTCAGCAGATTATTTCTTCTTGGACTTATAACTTGTGGCGAAGGAGATTGGAAAGGTATTTCAGAATTATACGTTGTATCAAAGTCTTCATCTTAAGTAGCAAGTCATGCTCAAAAATACAAGATTCATCAAAATGCCTCAACGAAAAATAAGAAGAGAAAAAGTATTCACGAGGTAATCTAAAAGACATAATCAATTATTAAGACAACTTTTTGTAATAATGCATGTTATTTTCTATTGAGCCTTCTAAACATGCTCTTTCGACTTATATCATGTCGTTGGACGAAACATCATTCAAAGATGATGTGTTGAATTGTGCAAATCACATGGAAAACTGTAATAATTCTATTGTCGCGGTTCCTCATAAGAAATGGAAGCATTGGACTGAAGATGAACACAAGTACTTTTTAAGATTTTATATTTCCTTTTTGCTATGTTTTGATCTTTAGATATCATGCTTAACAAGATGTTTTGTTGTTTGTTTTGACTCTTATCTAACAGGCTATTTGTCCTCGGACATGCCAAATATCAAGAAAATTGGAAAGAAGTTTAAAAAAATTTTGTCCTCTCAAAAACTCCAACTCAAATTGCAAGTCATGCTAAAAAATACTTCCTCCGTCAAAACATCCCAGAGAACAATAGAAAAAGGAAGAGCATTCATGACATAACGTTGCACGACATTGCCACTGTTGTAGCTCCTTCTTACATTTGAGTTCCTCCTCAATTTTTAGAGTGCAACCAGAAAAATGAAAAGTAGAACAAAATATACTCAACTTACCATAGAAAATTGAATATTCTAACATTTATCTTTGATAAAAAATTTGCTACAATTTATAATTGTTTCCTTACCAAAAATGTTTACATACTATGATTTTCAATACTCGTAAATAGGTACCTATACTTATATAATCTATGTGATTCTAAATATCTAACTTATAATCAAAATATTATTTTATTAATATTGATAAAGATAAATTTAAACTCTAATTCACAAACTAATTATAGTTTTTCTTAATAATAAAAACTATTTTAAATTTTAATAATTTTTAGTGTATAAAATGATTGTTAGCTCAATAATGACTAATTATTTTTTCCTCTAAATTTGATTGTTATTTAATAATTTTTTTTTCATATAGTGAATTGTTTCTTTTCATTTTAC
>NW_014543419.1:346445-350880 GCF_000741045.1 Vigna radiata var. radiata | reverse complement strand
GGTTTGGGGTTTTTTTTTTATTTTTTTTAGTTTTGAGAATGAAAATTATTTAAATATCCTTAACCTTAAAACTTAGAATCCATGATAAATGAGGGTATTTTTGTCTACTATAATCCGGTACACATTGTTAAAACGTACCAACTGAAAAACAGGCATACGCGTGTTAACAAACCCCATATATATATATATATATAGAAAGAAAACTGTGGGACATAGGAAGAAGCCCTTTATAATACTTTTGGGCTGACGACCAAAAGGCTCAATTCATGGGCCTATTGATTCTAAAACATTGAATTGCCAAACTTAAAGTTTCAGTAATAAACAAATAGAATGGAACACGAGTTTAAAATTTTTATATTAACATTGAAGAATATAACCAATATCTTATTTTTTTAGTGCAAAACATAACAGGTAGAAAAGTTATAGTAATACCTATTTCTTTAACAGGACTTACAAAAGCAATATTTTTGTGTGCGTCATAAGAACTTGTTGGCATTGTAATTTATTTGCCCCAAAATCTGCAAGCCTTGGATAAGTAAAATCACCTCTATCCTGCACAATTTAAGCAAAAGTCAATATAATAATTACAATATAAAAGTAAAGTATCGAATTGCAATGACCAAATATAGTGAAAACCCATTTTCTTAAACAGCCTTCAATGTTCTATCAATCTCACTCTGCCTTGATTTTAGAATCAATCATACCCAGAAGTAATATTGATCATCAAATTTGGAAGAATGTAAATCCCAAAAAGTAAGTCAAAAGCACCATGCCGACACTACGTGCACAATGGCTATCTTCTAGTAACAATAATGAAAATCAAGGCAATTAAGATACCATACCCAGAACGATTACCTTTATCTTCATGTTTTGGAACCACATCTTTCTCCTAATCTTGGTTCCCTGCTGCCTGAAATCCTGAGCCTGCAAGATCAATTTAACTGATGAGCCACAGAAAAATTATATTTAAAAAGACATAAAAACAGTACAATAAACTACCAATTCCTCTACGTCACAGCAACCATAATATTAAACAAATTCAATGTTTGAAGGGAAACAAAAGGAAGAATACAACAAAACATGAATGCACGATAGCTACATATCACAATGTTAACCAATTCTTTCACAGTGTGATAGGCCGGCCTAATGTTGGGCAAATCGGCAAGTGTATCGAGTCGCACAAGTAATATAAAATGGTAATACCAAGTATTGTATCCCAGAAGACTCTCGACGCTGAACAATTATGTGAAAACAAGATTAATTAAGACTTAAAATAAAAGAGATCATGAATTGTATTACAAAAGAATAAAATAAAGCAAACTAAACTTGATCAGTGGCAAAAGAGCACAAAGATGAATGGAGGTTGATTTATATGAGATGAGTATGTTGTTGGGGTTAGATTTCACCAAGTTCCCTCTCATGTATATAAGAATTCTTCTTTATTCATTAATGCCAACGTCCCACACTAAAACACTTAAACCCGATGTCTCGGTAAATAAGTCTGTCCCTAATTACCAGTTCATACAATTCCTAGCATTCCTGGTAAAAAGATGTGAAGATCAAGAGGTTAAGACGACTAAGACCCATACCCTCATGTCTGAGCCATATAACCCTTAAGAGTAATTTAACAAGGACCTGAATTGAAAGGAACCTGTCGGCACTCATGCAACTCACAGATCATGTTATTGTATAAGCAAGCAATAAGAACAGATAAATTACTCTAACAATTAATGATAAAAAAACATATAGAATTAAGAATCAATTCAAATACATGAGAGTTTACAAGGTTACATAATTCCCCATCAACAAATAGAAATTAGTTCCCTATAGACATGGGGGAACCTAGGAACAATGGAAGAAAAGGAAGAAGAATGGAAGGCTAAGAATTGACTAGGAGTGTATTGCTATGCTCTCTTCTGCCAGGGATGCAAAACCTAGAGCCCCAGGGTCCTTTAAATAGTGTTAGACGCGTCCCAAAGTGCGGCCCGATTCAAAAGAATCAAATTAGAGCAGAATCAGGGCCCGATCCGTGTGAAATCACGCTCGAGCGTCGCAGGGAACTCGCTCAAGCGTGAATTGAGGTTCATGTGAGGCTTGGGCGCCAATTTTGGGCGCCTAAGCTTGGGGCGCACAACTGAATCAAAGCAGTTTAGTTTTTACAAGCAAAGCACAGTAAAATTAAAATAAAACAAAAAAAAAATGGAAAATTAAAAAGTAAAAGTTCAGAGCACTGGGTTGCTTCCCAGCAAGCGCTTCTTTAACGTCACTAGCTTGACCCAATAAGTTCATCATCATAACATCCATCAGTAGATGTTATTAGTAACATCCATCAGTAGATGTCTAATCACATAGCATCCATCAATAGATGCTAATTTTTCTTGTCTTCATTGGTATCCCTCAGTAGACACCAATCTTTCTCATCTTCATTGACATCCATCAGTACACGCTTAATCACCTAACATCCATCAATAGATGTCTAGTCACCATTCTCTTACATAGTAGCATCCATCAGTAGATGCTCTCTCAAACTCTTCCAGCATCCATCAGTAGATGCAAATCTTTCTCATCAACATCCTTGAGTAGATGTTAATCTTTCTCTTCTTCATCAACATCCATCAGTAGATGCTGTCAGTACTGCCATCAGAAGAGTGCATAACCTAAAAAAACTCAAACACAGAATCAAATCCAAACCATACAAAAAAATAAAAACAAAAATAAAATAAAATAAAATAAAATAAAACAAAATAAAATAAAATAAAATAAATGAAATTAAATTAAATCAAATCAAATAAGATCAAATAAAATAAAATAAAATATAATAAAATAAAATAAAATAAAATTAAATTAAATTACATTAAATCAAATAAAATAAAATAAAATAAAATAAAATAAAATAAAATAAAACAAAATAACAAATAAAAAATTTAGAAACTAAGTTCAAGATATTTTTTTTTTGTTGAATTCTTTTAGGAATTTAATATAACTAGGAACCTGTTGCAGTGTCCTAATCATAAGAACTTTAATATCCAATTTCTTGAAGATTTCCATGAAATGCTCAAACTATTTTTCCTTTTTCTTCCTATGATCCTTCTTTGGATGAGGAGGGGTTTTTTCACATGATTTTTTCTTTTTGCTTTCATCCTTCCCCTCTCTCTTTTTCTCCTTAGGACACTCCTTAGTGCACAAAGGACTTTTCTCAATTTTTTTCTCTTCTCTCTCAACCCCCCTTTCTTTTTCTTCCTCTACATGCTTCTCTTTTTCACTCAAACATTCTTTTTCTTCTCTCTCTATTTTTCTCTCATTCTCTTTCTTTTCTTCCCTATCTTTTTCTTTTTATTTTTCCTTACTCTCTTGCTTTTCTCTCTCTTCTTCATCTTTTTCTTTTCCTTTTTCTTTTTCTTTTCTCTCATCCTCTTCTTTTTCTACCTCTTTCTCCCTCTCACTCAGATTTTCTTCTTTTTCTTCTTCTTCATTTGACACCTTGCCACTTTTAGTAGCAACTGCCTTGCAATCCTTTCGAGGCTTCTTGTTGTTTGAGATCTCATTCAACATCTGACTTAGGGACCTACAATGTGCCTCTATATTTTGCGATGAGGCCTGGATGTTTTACCGAAATGAGAGAGATTCCTTCAAGAATTGTTGGAGAGTCTCCTCAAGCTTTGTAGTGCTGCTAGCTTGTGGTGGTCTATTGAATTATCAAGAATCACACAAATAGAATAGCTTAAACCGTGAGTCTCCGACAATGGCACAAAAAACTTGTTGAGGCAAATCGGAAGGTGTACCGAGTCGCACAACTAATATAAAATGGTAAGACCAAGTATCGTATCCCAGAGGACTCTCGGTGCTGAACAATTGTGTGAAAACAAGATTAATTAACACTTAAAATATAAGAGATCATGAATTGTATTGCAAAAGAATAAAATAAAGCAAACTAAAACTAATCAGTGGCAAAAAAGCATAGAGATGAATGGAGGTTGATTTATATGAGATGAGTATGTTGTTGGGGTTAGATTTGACCAAGTTCCCTCTCATGTATATAAGAATTTTGTTGGTATCAGAGGGGGTATTTTTCGAAGAGTATAACGCAGCGGAATAAAACTTAGTAAGCGAAAAGCGTGTTCGGTCATAGTTAAAATGAAATTGGTCCTTTTTAGCAAAAATAATTTTCTTTCAGAAAATTAATCAAACAATTAATATGCATAAACTGAAATGAGTGTAGGGAAAGAAAAATCACACGAGTATTTCTATACTAGTTCGATTCAACAGAATCTACGTCCAGTCGTTAATCACTGTAAAGAGTGATTAACAGTTCCACTAAAAACAATCTCACATATTACAATTAAGTGAACAAAATATAAAAGAACCTTCCTTTGACGAGCGAACCGGAAGAAGACCACTCTACCAACTTGAACAGAACCGCTCCGGCAATCGACCA
>NW_014543419.1:341425-345625 GCF_000741045.1 Vigna radiata var. radiata | reverse complement strand
CATTCAAAATCTACAAGTTGCTTTTTAAATATTTTCCTACTACATCCAAAATCTACAAGTTGCAGCATCATTAAAACACATCTTCGGGTTTTACCAATACTCCTTATTGGTAACAATCTCCCCCTTTTTGGTGATGGTCAAAAATTCTCTTTTTAAAAGCAACTCTGGTTTACCTGCAACACATAAAAACTAATAGACAACCACAAAGTTAGCAGTACCTGTACAATTGAAAAATATTTGAAAAATATTTCTCCCCTTAATTCTCCCTTGATATTTCTTCTCCCCCTTTTTGATCATAAGCAAAAAGAATAATGAAAAAAAAAATCTCCCCCTTAATATGAGCTCTCCCTTAATATGAGCTCCTCCTCAAATTTATAATATATGCATAAAATTGACATAAAAGCTCATTATATTAAGAACAGAAGGGAATTACATGAAATTCATAAAGATCAATACTAAATACCACAATGAAAATAACACAACAAACAATCTTAGTGGCCTAAAACCTAGAATTCAGGACTAGGGGATCTTTCAGTAGGTTGGATATTGAGATGACTCTCAATGTTAGATAGGCGAACATCAAGCTCAAGGAATTGATCAACCATATATTCATCAAGGGATTGCTGCCACTCATGAACTTCATCAAAATGTGTCTTTTGTGCTAGACTCATATCCTCCAATTGTTTAGATAACCTTGCAAAGTGTTCTTCCATAGAAGTTAAGGAAGAGGAGGGTATTTTGGAAGGTCCAGCATCAGATGGAGCAGCAGCACTCACTGGGTCAGCCATATGAGTGTCCATGTCATCATCTTCATCTTCATCAGGATGGTCATCATCTTTGTGAATAAGAACTCTTCCTCTGGTAATGAATCCCATATGACGAAAGGTAGTATCTCCAATTTCTGATCCCACAGCTTCAATAGCTTGAACGAGTTCTCCTTCAACAGTTACCCCTTTGTATTCTAAAATCCTAGAAATAAGAAGAGCATAGGGAAATTGATATGAATGGGATTTCTTGGCTTTTACCATTGTGTCAGCAATGAGAGGAGGCCAGTCGATGTGTATGTGAATTAGAATCCCATACAAAAGAAGTAAATCCTGCTCAGAGCATTGAGCATGATTGGTTGCTCTAGGACATAAAATCCAGACAATCAAGTAGTGGATCATTCTTTCTTCAACGTTGAAACCTCCAACCAGTAATTGCCTTCTATTTCTTTGTCGTTCAGGATGACGCAGGAAGGATTGGAAAGTCATCATCCTGTTGAAATTTTCAAGTCCTAAATGAACTTTGACAGCATCATCCCAGATGGGGAGTTGAGCAACATTGGTCCACACGTCATCATCTAAAATAATGCGTACACCCTTGACCTTAGTAGATATTATCCCATCTCGATAACGCAAATTTAAGTAGAAAACTCTTATAAGATCAGGATAAATGCATCCTTTTTGCTCTACCAGATGCGTTAGTCCCTGCTAAGCAAAAATGTTTGGAAATTGAAAGCCATAGAAGCGGAAAAAATCTAGACGGATATACTTTACCGCCATGATTTTCCTTTCTTGCCAAGAGTTTACAAAATCTGCATGTTTCTCTTGATCTGAAATCCATCCATCTATGTTTGCAAGACGTGGTTGAGAAGAAGAGGAAGCTCCAGCTGTCTTGCAACGATGCCTTCTTGGTTCAACCATGGAGGAAGATTGGGAAAATGAAACTTTATGAAGGTGAAGAGAAATGAAGAGATTTTGAGCTCTGGATTTGATTTCAGCAGTATTTGGTTGCAAAGGAATGCCTAATAATCGATTATGGGGGGTTATTTATAAGAAAAATGGAAAAACTAGTCGTTTATGGCCGTTTATAGCCGTTATGGGACACTCCAACGACTCTATTTTTGAAACAGACAGCGCGATAATCGATTATGGCTCGTGATAATCGATTATCTGCTCAATAATCGCTGCCCAGAAATTGCATGATAATCGATTATACCTGATGATAATCAATTATCTGCTCAAAATTTTCCAGATTTGAGTTTTATGGTTGAATAATCAATTATAACCTTGTGATAATCGATTATGAAGCTTAAGTTTACGATTATGCAAAAAATTGCATAGACTTTGATCCTAAGACATGTCTAATACTCCTAATTCTCTTCTAAGTTCATAGAGTTAAGACATCCCCTTAAATGGCTCTTATTCTCAATAAATGATAGATGCACTTTATAAAATTTTAAATTTTATAAAATGAGAGGCAAATACATGATGAAAAATCAAAGTTTAGATAAATGACAAGATATCTAACAACCTTATATATCTCCTCCTTAAATGAGTACTAGGTATCGCAAGATCATGTCGTAATATGTCAAACAAAAATTTCTCTTAATCTCAAAAACAGAGTCTGAAAAATATTTTAAGATCTGTTCAGTCCAAAACAATGCAGATATGCTTACAAGGAAGTTCAGAAAAGTATTTGAACTTCCAAACCATTTTCAATATTTCTTAGCAAATCAAATTNANCTTTTATCANACTTTATCAATNATTNTGNAATCAATTTATAAACTATAATGAAAGCAACAATAGCTAATATGAATGTGATCACATCACAGCAGCTCAAGGTTTAACAGGAAAGCATTTCTACTAGCATAATTAGTTCAAAAACTAATTTTGACAGCATAATTTATAACTTCCCAAACAACAACTATGATTTATGCACTCTCATATCCCAATATGTTCAATCCCATGAATTCGGTTGTGCATATCAAAACAACTTATACAAAAATTCAAAGACAAGTTGATTCAGATTTTATCTTTCAACAGTTTATAAACCAGATATGTTACATCAAAATTATGCAAAACTTGATCAGTTCATTTACTGCATTCAAATTCTCAATGAGTATTATCATAGCTTATGCGATATGCATTTGAACTTGAAAACAAATCTCCACAAAAACAGCTTTGAAACATAATTGACAATTTAATCATCAAATGTCTTAATCATCCAAAAATGCCAATGAAAATCTATCAGTCAGATCATTCAAATGAATTTTTCATTGCTTTTGATGCTTGACAAAAGATATATCAAGGCTTTCTTCAAAGTATTCAGGAAATTCAATACTAAACCAGTTAAACACATATTCAATTTATAAACAAAAACAAATCATTGAAATAACAATTGCACATGACTAATCATTCCAAAATATTAAATTTAGCACATGAATATCTCATAATAGAAGAATTTCACTGATTAAAGTGGTAAAACAAATAAGAACACACCACAGGACAAATGAGTCATTGATGAACATATCATTTGCCCAAACAGAAATAAATATAATAGTAATCAAAGATTTTAAGATCAAGCAGAGCAAAATGCAACAGTATAGTTTGAATACTACTTAGCTCAATCACTTGGTGCTCAAACCAAAGCTTTGGATATCACTTGATTGACTCACTTCCTGGCTTGGAGCATCAATTCCAAAAGCAGAATATCATAAACTTCTCTTCTCCTTTTGAAAACTTAATCTACAAAACAAAGCAATAGTACTTTTGGTACCCATAATCTTATTTGGGTCCTTGAGGTTAGACACATATTACTTTATGACAGGAACCCAAGCATATTTTCCATTTGGAACTCCAAAATGTTTAATGTTGCATTTGTTTGACGGGTGACCATGCTTCATACAGTAAAAACAACACACATTACTCACTTTATTTTTAACAAAAGTTCCTTTAACAACCCAAATCTTTCGAGTTCTTCTTACCTTGGATTTATAGTTTTGATGCATGTTCCTATTTTTAACATTGCTTTTTATTAAGGTTTGTTTTAGCATGTGAATTAGTCTTAGTTGCCTTAGCAAGTAAATTTTCAAGTATATCAATATCAAACATATGACTTTTGCATGACAAGCATTCAACAGGTTCAACAGTAGCATTTGCATCTGACAATTTGATTTCTAAAGTACTAACTCTATTTCTTAAAACAACTTCATCATCAAGCAATTTATCATACTTTAATTTCAATTCATTGTGTTCCTTTTTTAGCCTTTTATGAGCAGCATCAAGTTTTTCAGATTCATTCATCAAATCAAAGAAAGCCTTTTGTAAATCTAATTCACTAGATTCAAAGCTGGAATCACTTACTTGGCTTCCTGTATCTTCAGAATCTGCCATAAGGCATAAGTTGGCTTCTTCTTCTGTGTCACTTGAGCTTGT